>NC_051181.1:92942515-93006543 GCF_013339695.2 Rhipicephalus sanguineus
CACTCATATTCTCGAAAAACATGCGTAAAAGTGAGCGTATACATGGCAAAACATAGCATATATAGTTATGAAAAAATGTTAGTCAAATTGTGTTATTTAAATACAGATTTTCAAATCTTTGTCAAGTATTATCTGCAATTTTTAGTTCTTCTAGATAAAGGCTAAAAATTGTTCATCCTCATTTCTTTTTCACAATGGTGTACTGAATGGACATTTTGCTTGCGCAAGCGGGGTGCTTGCAGGTACATTTTGAATAGAAAAAGAAGGGGATGTTCAAAAGTGGCCGGCTTACCGCTGAGTTGTCTGATGAAAAAGCTTTGCGAACTAGCAGGTCCGGGTGCTTCAGCAGAAAATAGAGACCACCAGTGCAATTTTTATACCCTGGACAAGGAATTCAATTAATTAATCTCCCTTGTTTTGATGAGAAAAGTGACGGGGCTGAAAAATTGGGGTTTCCCAAGTAGACAGGTAATAGACGTGCCTTGTTTTCATCAGTCATGTTGTCAGAAAACTGCTAATTATTGTTACCCTGTTCATGTAAGATCAATGACAACAAATACCACAGCTGACGCAGCGAAAATTGCGGCATCAATGTGGCCTATTTGACCACTCCGTGAGCCTTTTTGAGTACCACTTTTAGCAATCAATTTTCATCTTGTGACAAGTGCCATCGCTAGAGCCGGCCACGACAAGAGCAAAGAGGATGGGGTCAACATCTGATGAGTACCAATGACCCAAATCTGCCATAGCAACAATGCTGAAAATTCTGACGTCTGACGTACGAATGAATTGGACATCATCAGGCGATCGGGCAAACATGTAGCAAACATGAAGGACCCGGACATTGCAGAAATTCCGATGTGAAACCCCGATTAGTGGTCGATATTTGAAACGAACCCACGGAACGCTCTTCGGAAAACACTTTTGACGGAGCGGTGTGTCTTCTCCCTCGCTTCACAGTTGAATGCGTGTGTCATGCCAAGTTAAATAATGAATTTCTATAATGCGTACAATCAACTAAGAACGAAATTGAGTTCCTTCACCTCACGAGATTTCCCACTGTTGATTTACTAAACTTGATCCTTGTTTATATCGAAATTGTGCGTATGGAGATCCACGCGCACTCTCTATGCTGCATCTCAATTCGGGCAAACGTTCGGTATTCCTCTCGTACCATCTTGAGTCTTCCAGAAGGAAATCTTATAATAACAGAGAGCTGAGCTAGTTGGTAAGTATTCATTCTAAAAAGACAGGGCGTGCAAACACGTACACAAGAAAGAAGTCAGGACACCACAAACGCCGACTAACAACTGAAGAGATGCACAACGGCTGAAAAGAAAGAAGGCACGAAAACTTATCTGCGCATGCCCATGCAACATGCGAACCTATCAATCCGGCACGCGTGGCGGTCTACGTGAAAGATAACTGTTAAGGCATTTGATTTCATCTTTATGCAAGTTATTCGACGGTTGGCTCACGCATGCGCTACCACTATTCTCGATATGCCATGCTTCAATCATCAGGCGCGTTTCTTCATTTCTATGCCGGTACAACACTGTGCATTCATCAAATTTTGGCGTGCACTTACAATCTCGACAATGTAAAGATAGATTAGAAGGTGAGTCTCCTGTTAGCGATCTCTTATGTTCCAGCAATCTCTGGTTGATGCATCGGCCCGTCTGTGTACGTAGAAGCGGCCGCAGCTGAAAGGGATCTTATACACCACACTCGTACGGCAATCAGTGAATTTGTTGGTGTGTTTTACTAAACAAATATCGGTCCGCTTCATGTCTTTTACTCCCTCATTCTTCCTCTGCACAGCGGCACAAATCTTACCTAGCTTATTGGCAGCCGTGAAAACAACATTAACGCCGTATCTAGTTCCTACTTTCTTTAGCCTGTGAGATACGCGATGAATGTACGGTATACCTACGACACGTTTCTTCCTATCGCTTTCTGCAACCATGCTCGGGCTTAACACAATCGACTTCTTTAAACGTTCAGCGACCGTGGCCACTGCATCACGAGGATACCCTACATCTAAAAGACGTGTAACCTGTGCGTTATAGCTATCACTCATTTTGTGCTCACACGACTTGGTGAGGGCTGACTTAAGGCAAGACATGGCGATGCCGTTTTTTACAACCTTCGAGTGCTTCGACGAAAAATTTAACAGCGGTTTTGAAGATCTAGGAGAACACTGCCAGCATACGTGGTTCTTCTGGAACGTTAAGGAAATGTCTAGAAATTGTATTCCATTATTCTGAGGCACCTCTTTGGTAAAGCTCAGCCCTCCTCCATTTAATTCAAATTTTTCGCTCACAGAAGTTACCACCTTTTCAAAGTTCTCACCACTACAAAAAATGAAGTAATCGTCCACATAACGAAAAACTTTAATAACCGAATTACCTAAGGCGCCTTCCAAAAGATTGTCAATCTTGCTAAGGTATAAATCACTAAGAACCGGAGCAACTTTAGAACCAATACATATCTCTGATTTCTGCACATAAACGCCTTCCTTCCAACCTACCAGCGTCGACTTTAAATACATGGATAGGATTTCTAGAAATGCCCCGGTAGAAACACCACATATTTCGGTGAAAACCGTCTGGTGCTCTTGTTCGTTAATACATTCATTAACACATTTTAACAAGTCCTTATGCGGCAAAGAATAATACAGGTCTTCAATATCCATACTAAAGGCCTTACAGCAGCCGGGGTTCTCCTCTGAGAGGAACTGAACTAACGCCTGAGAATTACGCATGCGAAAGGGTCTGAAAAACTCAAAGAGGTTAAGCAGTTCTGCAAATAACTAGATAGAGCGACTTGCCAGGTGCCTTGCTCTGAAACGATTGCTCGAAACGGAATCTCGTTTTTATGTGTTTTGGCAGAAAAAAACAATTCTAAAGTAAGTGATTTAGCCTTCTTGACATTACAAGCTATTCTCTCAAGATTATGTCTTAACAAAAGGTCGACAGCACGTTGCCCAACTACCGATGGCTTAAGTTTTACCATCCTAAAATTCTTTTCTACGGCTGTTAATGCTTTTTCTGAGAACAAACTGTCCGGCATAATTACAAAATAGCCTTCCTTATCTGAAATTACTGGCCTGAGTTTCTTCTCGACACAGTAATTAACCAAAGGCCGGATAGGATCGGAACACTTGAGATGCACATTAGAACCATTGATGCTAGCAACGCAGTCTGAAATGCAGTGGGAACGCTCTTCTTCAGGAACAAGTCTAGTGATTGTACGCGGCAAACTTAAAACGTCTATTGGTTTCAGGTTCGGCTTAAAACAGTATTTAGGACCTAAGGCTAGGGTTTTGCAGTGACTATCATCTAAGGCAGCTCCTCCAAGGACTAGCAAGTTATTTTGCGGTGAAACAGTAGAAATAATCTTCCTCTTACATGGTTGAAGTTCTCGAAGTTTTACCCTCCATATGAATTCCGCATGCTGGTTAGCTACCCTCATCCAGTCGGTGTACATCTGCTTCTGGCGGCGATCGTCACGCGAAGTCGAGCAACGGACCTTGAGGCATTCCTGGTAAAATCTCACTTGACGCCATGATTCCGCGGTCAATATGGCACATATCCTCCTGGCATGTCCGGTAGATGGTGGCAGAAAGCCGGACAAAAGTTGAACTTCAACTGGGCAGTTGCCCAGTTGAAGTTCAACTTTTGTGCGGCTTTCAGTTGCCCAGTGCCCAGGACTTCGAAAAGGTGGTAACTTCCGTGAGCGAAAAATTTGAATTAAATGGAGGAGGGCTGAGCTTTACTAAAGAGGTGCCTCAAAATAATGGAATACAATTTCTAGACATTTCCTTAACGTTCCAGAAGAACCACGTATGCTGGCAGTATTCTCCTAGATCTTCAAAACCGCTGTTCAATTTTTCGTCGAAGCACTCGAAGGTTGTAAAAAACGGCATCGCCATGTCTTGCCTTAAGTCAGCCCTCACCAAGTCGTGTGAGCACAAAATGAGTGATAGCTTTAACGCACAGGTTACACGTCTTTTAGATGTAGGGTATCCTCGTGATGCAGTGGCCACGGTCGCTGAACGTTTAAAGAAGTCGATTGTGTTAAGCCCGAGCATGGTTGCAGAAAGCGATTGGAAGAAACGTGTCGTAGGTATACCGTACATTCATCGCGTATCTCACAGGCTAAAGAAAGTAGGAACTATATACGGCGTTAATGTTGTTTTCACGGCTGCCAATAAGCTAGGTAAGATTTGTGCCGCTGTGCAGAGGAAGAATGAGGGAGCAAAAGACAAGAAGCGGACCGATATTTGTTTTGTAAAACACACCAACAAATTCACTGATTGCCGTACGAGTGTGGTGTATAAGATCCCTTTCAGCTGCGGCCGCTTCTACGTAGGACAGACGGGCCGATGCATCAACCAGAGATTGCTGGAACATAAGAGATCGCTAACAGGAGGCTCACCTTCTAATCTATCTTTACATTGTCGAGATTGTAAGTGCACGCCAAAATTTGATGAATGCACAGTGTTGAACCGGCATAGAAATGAAGAAACGCGCCTGATGATTGAAGCATGGCATATCGAGAATAGTGGTAGCGCATGCGTGAGTCAACCGTCGATTAACTTGCATAAAGATGAAACCAAATGCCTTAACAATTATCTTTCACGTAGACCGCCACGCCTGCCGGATTGATAGGTTCGCATGTTGCATGGGCATGCGCAGATAAGTTTTCGTGCCTTCTTTCTTTTCAGTCGTTGTGCATCTCTTCAGTTGTTAGTCGGCGTTTGTGGTGTCCTGACTTCTTTCTTGTGTACGTGTTTGCACGCCCTGTCTTTTTAGAAGGAAATCTTATGTACGAATTGTTGTCGCATTACTTCAGCCAATTTTCCAAGTACAGCGATGGCTTTATTCAGAATGTTACGGGGGTTTATTGAGATATTAAGTGACAGCCACGATCGCAGCAGCAGGAGGCAGGGCGTAGCCAGACAGCGAACGGCCGGTGCGAGCCAGCCGATGGCGATGGACATCTGCTGGCTCTCTTCCTTCCGATCTCCGCACTCACAATCACCCCAGGTATTGAGAGGTAGCCATCCTGGTGACCTGGAGAGAGGTCAGAGCTTGCACCGGTCAATGTGGACTCACTCTCGTTCGCGACGACGGAGATCGGAAGAAGGCGTAACGGTTCGACCACATAATTAACCGGATACCTTTGCGCAACGACGCGGTAGGGTCCGTGGTACTTCGGAAGGATCTTCGACGAAAGGCCGGGAGGAGCAACTGGCGGGACCCTAACCACACGAGAGAGTCAGTGGTGAAAGGGCCAGGAGGTGTCTGAGTCAAGGCGCTTTTCTTGGCGACACTGTTGGTCCTGCGTGAAAGAACAGGTCAGTTGTCGGTGTTTTGCGGTGATTGCAGACACATGTTGGCAGTCGGCAGGGTCCGGACGGTATGGGAGAACCGTATCAATGGTGTTTGATGGATGGCGGCCGTAAATCGAAAAGAACAGTAAGAATGCGGTAGGCCGTGTGGTACGTGTATGTGAGGAAGGGAAGTACAAGATCCCATTTACCCAACGTCTGACACAACGTACATCGACAACATGTCACCAAGAGTTCGGTAAAGCGTTTCGTTAAGCTGCTGGCCCGGATGCGATAAGCGGTAGTGAGTGCAGCATGTCCGACGGTGCAAGACCCCGATCGCACAGGAGCTGACGAGGTTTGTGATGCGCAGAAGAAGGTTGTGCAAAATTAACGAGGCAACTTATTTCGCTGTTTCGACAGGTAAGGCAGTGGTTTCAGCGTACCTCTCCAAATGATCCTTGGCGACGACAATCTTTGGTTCACAGCGCCCGTGCATGAAAGAGCCTCCTATAAATCAATGCCTACAGGGGCAAATGGGCGGGCTGGGCAGGGCAGAGGCTGGGTAGGCGTTGGTGAGAGATGTGACACTGGTTTGCGTCGTTGGAAGGCGATGAAAGAGCGCCCGCCTTTGCAGACGAGGTTGTACATGCTGCGCCAATAATATCGTGGACGGATCGAGAAGTGGGCTAGTTGGTACATATTTGTTCAATGAAGTGGGAGCGCGGAAACAGACAATGATGATAATGATATGTGGTGTTTTATGGCGCAAGGGTAATTTAATGGTCAAAGAGTGGAAGGTCATGAGACCAAAGTTCTGAGCAGTGATTGCGGTAAGGGGCTGTACGAGGGGCCTAAAATTCCACGTGCTATAGTCGGGTGAAACATATAAGTATTAAAATTGTGAGAGCGACATGAAATGTGTGCAGTGAGGATGAGTGGGGGACAGTAGCGATAATAAAACAATGAAGAAATGGTATGAGCACGAATGCCTCGTCAATGCCCTCGTGGCCAAGGGCCGCAAGAAAGGTGCTTTCGGTAATGTAGCTACCTAAGCAGCGACCTCTGGTCAAAGTTCGTGCTGCGGATTTACTGGGTATATCACGTGAATACTATGCAGATGTTTTAAAAACGCAAACAATGAATCATATTTCAAAATCGATTATTTGCCGATGAACATGACTGGATGCGGTGGACTCTGTTCCCGGTAAGCCAATGGGAAGCGCTTTTTATTAATAGCGTCTAGTTCGCTGAATTGGATGAAAATGGGAAGGGCACTGAGTGCTTCACCACATTTATCCCACAAAGGTGGATCACTACCTGACAAACTCATACAAAGGTATGAGTTTGTACTGTGTGTGTATCCGGTTCTTAGCCTTGTCAGCGTTGCTTCTGTGTGACGTGACTTTGATACTGGCGGCCGGTTACCAGGATGCGGCTTGATTACGTGTGGTTTATTTTATGTGCCTATCCCATCAGCTCTGCCAATAAGCCCTGAGGTTTCGTTGAAGGAAAGGTTTTAACTCTACTGCAGGGATAGCTATTGGTGTATTATCAGCGTTTTCGAGGGCGGATGCAGGTTGCTGGTCCGCGAACACGTTTCATTGGATCTCGCGGTGCCATGGCACCTAGCCCACTATGGCATGCTGTTTGAGTGCGTAGACCGTGCATAGAGAAAGTAGAGAGAGGCAAGAACAGGGTGTTTGTGCTTTTGCAGACTTTGCAGAGCTTTTATCACGTTTAGAGAACAGGTGTATATTACTGCCCTTTGTAGTTTTAATTTTTTAACGTGCTTGACGGCCGCAAATATCGCGCATGCCTCTGCTGTGAAGAGTCTTGTATCCAAGTGCAGAACACCGGCATGTGAAAAATATGGGCCAACCGCTGCGTAAGCCACAGAAGTGTTAGACTGTGGCATCTGTGAAAAATTTAGGACAGGTGTTCTTGTGTCGCAGTTCGAGGATGTATGCATAAATATGTGCAATAGGCGCGTGTTTCGTAACTTCCTCGAAGGGAACATCACATTCCATGATCTGGCACTGCCATTGTGGCAGCTACCCATTGGGCGTCATTAGACAGTGCTCATTGAGCGAGACACCCATTTCCTCAGCTAGGCCCCTCACACGAAGTGAGTAGGGTTGTCTCAACGAAGGACGGTTGTGAAACAAGGCAAAACTGAACAATTCATTGATTGTGGCGCGTGAGGGGTGTCCCTTGCCTGCGTTCACTTTGAGATAATATAAAAAAGACATGCAAGATCGCTGCAGGTGCAGTGACCACTCGATCGATTCGACCTAGAGGCTTTCTACAGGGCTCGTGCGAAAAGCACTCGTAGAAAAATTGGCCGCATATCTGCGTGCTTCGCTGCACATGTCGTCTAAAGACGATAGAAGAGGTGCTGCGTGAGATATGGACGCCATCTGGCAATAAGTCGGGAAACATGAGTGCTGTGTTGCGGGCTGGTAGTCCCGGCGCAGCGGCAGGCGAAGACCGGCGGTGACCAACGCGACTGGCGGGGACGCCAGCCAGCCCGAACACGCGGTTTGGCGCGAAGCGCCGATGCAGAAGAAACGTCCGCACTCAACGAGTACTCTCCTCACACACTTTTATTTACACATCGCCTGGGTAAAACAGGAATACCAGAGCGGCGCCCCATGGCATTCGTACAGTGCAATACTGAACCGAAACCGAAACACAACAATGGCTCGTGCAGAGGGCACGGAGGAAGGCAAGTTTCAGCGCAGTCGCATTTTCAGCGCAGGATAGGAAACTAGGGCCTCAAGAATTACGTATCTATGTATTTTCTATTAAAGGAAAACACCACCTAATGCTTACCTAGTGATGTAGCGCCTCAGATATGCGTAATGTTTGCTTTTTGGTCAAACATATACACAAGTATGAACCTAGCCAGCCATTGAAGACGGCTGGCCCTTGGGCAAGTGGTTCAACTTTGGCCGGGTGGCTGAATCGAGTGACGTGCCGACAAAAAGAAAGACAGACAGAAAGACAGACCAACAGTTCTGCGTTTAAGTTCCCCAAGAAAGACTATCGTCTTTAAAAACGAATGTCCAAATGGTGGACAGGTTCGAGCATTTTCATGGCGCTTGGCGTCGCAGACTAATAGATTACCGCCCCATACGCTAGGCGCGTGCGGATGAGTCTTCTATGAAGATTCACCAGACACTCCTTTCCACTACCCCACATAGGGCGTGTCAACACTTTTGCAATATTCATAGTTTTCATTAGTTTTCATATGCTTGACGTGCGATATAAAAATGGGTTTTGTGTACAGAATTAGGCCTGAGAACTTGTGCTTCGTTTCTACAGACAGACGCTGACCATGTATGCCAATTTAGATCGAGATAGATAAGACGAGATGGATAGAGGATAAGACGCAAGTTCTTTTTTGTGCATTCACTTTAAACCTATTTTCGCCTGCCCATTTATAGGTCATGTCCAACCCACCTGAACCTGCCGCTCACACATTGGAAGGTTTCACCATTTAAAACCGATGTGTACATCGTCGACACATGTGGAATAAAAGATATCGCGTGAAAGGCACAGACGCAGTAAATTCCCTTTTATTACAGAAAGCGTACAACTCAGGACACCACCTGGCGGCACTGCAGTATCCTGGACAAATGTTCGGGAGAAAACATTTGCTTGTAGAAAGAGTAGAAAGAATTGCTTGTAGAAAAAACCGTCGCAAATTTGTTCCCCCGTACGTACAAGGTGGCCAGAAGTTGATCTACACTATCGAAAACCGCACTGGTATGAGTTAATTGGCTTGTTTGCTTCGAGAAAATGTAGGAGCCGTCGATTTGTCATCTTTTCAAGAACCTTGCGCAAACAACTGGTTAGATTATAGGCCTATATTTGAAACCGATCATGAGTCCTTGCCCTGTTTTAGAGTCAGAAGAGTAATGGCTTATTTGCAGGCAGAGGGTATCTCGGTGAAAAACCAAGAATCATTATAGAGGGAAAGCAGGGCTTTTTGGGTTTCAGAGGGCAGGTGTTTCGACATTTCATATATTAAATTGCCGGAGCTTAGGCCGGATTTATTGCAGCAGTTCAGCGATGCCTGCAGCTCAGCTTAGCGGAAGGCTTCATTGTATGCCTCGTGTCTTGTATATTTGAACACTAGTTTCTGTTTTTCGGTTCTTCTTTTGTATCATTAGAAAGATACAGTATAGTGAGACGAGCTGGACACCTGCTCAAAGTGTGTGCCGAGGATGTTCGCCTGGTCTTCCAAGGTGTCGCTTTATGTGTTTACTAGAGGGAGTGATTGTGCTTGTCGTCCTGCTATCCTACTAACCATGTTTCAGTCTTCCCCCTCATGAATATACGGATTGATGCCCGATAAAAACTTCTGCGAACTCTCCACTCTAGCCTGTGGGCTTCTGTCAAGATGCGCGGCTGTCGGAGAGTCCCGAAGCAACCTGCATGCTTTGTGTTACTTTTTGCGCGCATATCGACACTCATTGTTCGACAGCCAGTTTGCGGAATACACTTGACTGCAGCATTAGTCAGAAAAGCTGTGAAGTACCGCACGGCTGCATCTGTGCTTAAGCCACACATGTAGTTCCAGGCTAAGCGAGTAACATTTTAACACGAAAGTGTTTTATGCCGGGGTCCACCAAGACTTCAGTGACGTATTTACGTCACGGAAATGACGTCGAAAAATTTTACACAATCAGATGGCAAAGAAAAAAAAGATACCGTCAACGGGCATCGAACCCACGACCGCTCAATCCGCAACAACAGATGCCGGGCACGCTCCTTGGCCTTCCATTTTTCTGCTTTTTCTCGGATTTGAGATGTCTGCTCGAGCCAATAAGGATCACTGTCACTATAATTTTCGAGAAGAATGCCTAAACACTTTACCGGTGTTGTGAGTCACTGGACGTTCATGAAATAATTTGGCATGAACTCCCAATCTCCATGCCAGAAACCAAGACATTTTCCCTAAATCACTGCGCTTCCACTAACCTCACAAAAGCGTTTTACTGCGCCACGGTCACAGACTCTGGAGGCTTTACGAACGCGGCTTTTATATCTACCACTCTCCCGGTCGGCTGGGTGGTGTTGACCTCTGGGAGTGGTAAGGTAAAGTAATTCGACATTGCTCTGGCCTCCGCGACTAGCCCCTGCAACGCGTTACGCGTCCTTCCCATTCGGCGCATTTTCAATAGAAGTTCAATTTTGTCGATGCCTTAACACACCGCGAGGTGGCGACCTTTGCCGAAGCGTCGTAAAAGCGTCTGCCTTGCTCATATCATCACGCTAATCCAAACCAAAAATAGCTCTTCGACGCGTGCCAGACTCACCTGGCTGTAACACCGCGTTCCCCACTCACACGCTCGCCGCGAGAAAAAAAAATCACAGCATATGCACGTAGTGAATGATGATGAGTGGGCGAAGCTGCGGAGGTTCATCGGTAAACCATGAATCTTCCGTGAATTCTGCCCAGTGCATCATCACCGACGTGAGATCGGGCGCGTTTATACTAAAGGTTCGATGAGAGTTATGACGACTTGCAGCTCACTTTAATTTTACATGTACGCTGTGAATTTTCATTGTTTATTCACGCACAGGAGCAATCGCACACATGAACTACCATGGAGGTCAAAATCCAGTGCCTATATATACGGGGTGGTCAGTGAACGGTTGTGCAGCGCGAGCGGTCGGTTTTTTCAATCAAGACGCTGCCGCGACGCTGCCTGCGTCGGCGCCGCTGCGCCGCGAGGCAAGATAGGGGGGGGAGGAGAGGAGAGGGCGGTACATATCACGTACTGTCGCAGCGCATTGTCTTTAGGGAGCCTTCATGTGTGCACGCCCCCTCCGTTTTTAAGACTGGTTACACACTACTACGACGGGGACGAACGGGTGCCGCTATAAGGAGCTTCGCCCCTAAGAGGTGTTCCATGGAGCAGCGACATGGTGAAGGCGGAGCTCATGAAGCTTGTCGACAACGTACACGCAAGCGGGGACCGATACCATGCACTGTAAAAATTACAGCATATCCACGGAGTGAATGATGATGAGTGGGCGAAGCTGCGGAGGTTCATCGGTAAACCGTGAATCTTCCGTGAATTCTGCCCAGTACATCATCACCGACGTGAGGTCGGGCGCGTTTATACTAAAGGTTCGATGAGTTATGACGACTTGCAGCTCACTTTAATTTTACATGTACGCTGTGAATTTTCATTGTTTAGAAAACCATTGCTTTATAAAACATCTGGCGTCTTTCGTTAAGCAGCTGGCGTCTTTTCGTTTTGCTTTAGAAACATCTGGCGTTCTTTCGTTTTGCTTTTAGAAAACATCTGGCGTCTTTCATTGGTTTATTTCATCAATCAACGGCGTTTTGAACAAAATTTTTATTGTTTATTCACGCACAGGAGAAATCTCACCAGTCACTACCTTGGAGGTAAACAATGGCTGCTAATGGGAATGAGAGACAGAAGAGGTCGGCTTTTAGCTAACACTTACACTTCTACTTCTACTAACGTTTCCTACTGGAACATGCCAATGGCTGCTAATGGGGAATGAGAGACAGAAGAATTCGGCTTTTAGTTAACGCGCACGCTGCGAATTTTTTATTGTTCAACAACGCACAGGAAAAATCTCCCACCGGCACCACCTTGGAGGTCAAGATCTGGTACTAGCGTTACGACTGGTTACGCACTACTACTACGACTACGAGGGACGAACGGGTGCCGCCTTAAGGAGCTTCGCCCCTAAAAAATCACAGCATATCCACGGAGTGAATGATGATGAGTGGGCGAAGCTGCGGAGGTTCATCGGTAAACCGTGAATCTTCCGTGAATTCTGCCCAGTACATCATCACCGACGTGAGATCGGGCGCGTTTATACTAAAGGTTCGATGAGTTATGACGACTTGCAGCTCACTTTAATTTTACATGTACGCTGTGAATTTTCATTGTTTAGAAAACAATTGCTTTAGAAAACATCTGGCGTCTTTCGTTAAGCAGCTGGCGTCTTTTCGTTTTGCTTTAGAAACATCTGGCGTTCTTTCGTTTTGCTTTTAGAAAATATCTGGTGTCTTTCGTTGGTTTATTTCATCAGTCAACGGCGTTTTGAACAACATTCTTATTGTTTAATCACGCACATGAGAAATCTCACCAGGCACTACCTTGGAGGTAAACAATGGCTGCTAATGGGAATGAGAGACAGAAGAAGTCGGCTTTTAGCTAACACTTACACTTCTACTAACGTTTCCTACTGGAACATGCCAATGGGTGCTAATGGGGAATGAGAGGCAGAAGAATTCGGCTTTTAGTTAACGCGCACGCTGCGAATTTTTATTGTTCAACAACGCACAGGAAAAATCTCCCACCGGCACCACCTTGGAGGTCAAGATCTGGTACTAGCGTTACGACTGGTTACGCACTACTACGACTACGAGGGACGAACGGGTGCCGCCTTAAGGAGCTTCGCCCCTAAAATCGCAGCCGCGCTACCGGGGCGGCACGACGCACTTTGCGTTTCCCTGTAGTCCGGCCGTAGTGTTCAATCACATTTTAACATGCCGCGGGATGGCGACCACTTTCTGCGTCCAGTATGCGACGCTCTTCTGGCTATCACACCTCGTTCTCTGATTACGCTTTCATAACTACTACAGCTACCACAAGGGTTTGTTTAATCATTTAACATGGACGTTAGTCGTCGGAGTGGAGATGTACCACCCATCATCAAAGTGGGTGCATAACGTGAAACGGTGCCATTAGCGGCCAGATATCAATATACATTTTAACTATTCCTAATCGGCTTTGTGAATGTGGCGTTTGGGAAACTACAGAGAACATTCATTATGCATTGTTGTGACCTGAACAGTCGGAAAGTGGTCGCTTCCACAAAGATTACTAATGACTTTCCATTCAAGTAAGGGTACAAGCGATGGAGATGTAATGCTGAGATCTATGTACGATAGGTATTGTTAGGGGGGATATATAATGGTAGCTCTTTCTGATTCAGGAGACAAGCGTCAGAAGTGAAAGGGAATTATTCAATTAGACGATCTCGCCCGTCGCAGCGAGAAGTGCCACATAGATTACTACGTGCACTGAAGCCCTCAAGGACCAGATAAGGTTCTGGTAGTTTACCAATTAAGAACTGAAATTCATGTTTGTGCAGGTTGTTGTGTGGGGTTATGTAGAAAGAGCAAATGGTGACGAGTTTATTAAAAGAACTGCTCGAACAGCCACTGCAACAAGGGACGTTTGGAGTGGTAAATGCGTGCAGCCGCGGCGACGTCTCCGTAGAGCGGGCGAGCAGCCTGTTTTTGCTCTGCAGGTTGACACATTGAGGCAATTTCGGGCTCTGACGTGGTCAGCCTTGTCTACTAGGCCACGCATGCTCCTTACACACCACATCAAAGCCCGAAACTGCCTCAAGGTGTCACCCCGCAGAGGAAAACCGGCTGCTCGCGAGTCGGATTATGGAGGCTGTTTTATCAGGCTAATTAATTGGTGTTTTGTCCTTTTTGGAGCAGTCGAGAGAAGGTCGCGGGTCATTTGGTGCTACTTGTGCTGTTTAGCCTTCTTGTGTGGACTGATTGACAGCGGATAGGGCGGCGCTGGCTGCTCCCACCGTAGGGGCGAGTGGCTTTACCCTCGGCACAATAGGCGTCGTCCGGAGAACTTCCAGGGGCCTTAGAGTGCCGCCCTTCGTTGCACCACGTCGGTGAAGCAAAGTGGAAGATTGGGCCAATTGGCGATTCATAATGGAAGTATACTGCGAGGTGGACTTCGGCGAAAGTATACTTCGAGAAGTGTATTTCCGCGAAAGATTTTTCAGTGCGAATGACGATGAAATCTTTTGTCTTGCATCGCGGAATGTTATATCTTGCTTTACCTTTAAACTGATAATTTCTTTTGCTTACTTCCAGGATGGGCAAGCTCTGGAGTATGCGGGGTGACTGCCAACGCAGTTTGCACATTGGACACCATAATTTCTACAATGGTCGACACTGTGGCCAGTGGTGACACATTTAGCGCAAGTAAGCTGCCATCGGCAGCTCTGATATCCATGACAAAATCTTTGGAACTTGAACCAACGCTTCGGGTTTGTGATGTACAGCCGGACATGGAGTTTCACATAGCCGTTCTCATGAGTCTCGGGTAGTGTGGTTGAATTGAAAGTGAGTATTAGATGCTCTGTTCGACATGGAGTTTCATGCCGATTTCCTGAAGTAAGACCAGCCCAGGGGTTGCCACCTAAGTGAATCCGGGGCCAAATGGGTGTGTTGCCTCTGCCGGGGGGCATTAAAGGTCCAAACACCAGGCGTCGGCTCAACCCCCAGGATCCACTTTTCCGCAGACACGGCTAAGCCGCGCACGGCTAGGAGTGGGATGGGGTCAAAACCCCCCTTTGGCTTGGGTCCGTGGTGACGCTGCTCACCAAACACCTGCATGCGCAGACGCCCCTGCGGGACCCGGCATCAAATAAAGGACTACGAAGAATTACATAACATAAGCGCTCGTGTTGTGTAGTTTTTGTCGTGCTTGTTCTTTTTTCGCGATCCCAGTTCACTCAACGAGTATCTTAGGCGAAGCCGCATGTACGTCTTGGACACTCCGCCGTGACCACTGTGGGTCATTGTGAAAAGCGAAGCACTCGTCTTGAGGGAGACGGTGGGGTACCACTACTAACCATCTGCGGCCGTCGTTGGGGTAGTTGCGGTGGCATAAACGTCCGTCGCCAAAAGCGAAATGCTGCGCCTGGCATCGCAGAGCTCGAGGAACCGACGCTGTTTGAAGGTTTGATAAAAATCCGAAATGCCAGAGATCCATTGGTCATGCTGTTGCTCCGAGGGCATGCCGAAAATATCAGGCGGCGAGATGTTATAATGGAGACGACAAATAATGGCGCCAGGAATGAGTGGGAAGTGGTTCAGGGCGTCAGCATGAGTATGTCGGCGGTCATAGCGGTATACGACGCAGATGTGGTATTGATGGAATCGGAGAACCCACCGAGCGAGGTGGCCTTACTCGTCCTCGTGGTTTACAACCAGTAGAAACGTGATGGTTCGTTACGTCGTCAAACGGACGACTGTAAAGATGGGGCTAGATTTCTGAAGAGCCCATACGATGGCCAGACACTTTTTCTGTTAGAGTAATTGGTCTCAGATTTCGTCAGCCCGCGACTGGTGTATGCGCCCACGTATTCGGCATCGGCGTCCTTGCGTTGTGCGAGCACAGCGCCGAGGCCGACACCACTGGCACAAGTGTGAATTTCTGTATATGCGCTTGGATCGAAGTGGTGAATCATTGGCGGAGACATAAGCAGGCGACTAAGTCTCGTAAACGCGTCATCAGAGGCTTCCTACCAAGTACGTAGTTAATTGTCGCCTTGGAGAAGTGCGCTCAGAGGTGCGGTAATAGTAGAGAAGTTGCGAACGAAGCGTCGGTTAGGAGCATAGGCCAGTAGAACGCAATATTCCTTTCAGGTTAGCGGGCTTCCGGAATTCCGGAAGTTTTTAGTGTGGTGTAAAATTGGTGTAAATGGTGTAGGTGGGTCGGAAAATCTGGAGAAAAGGCCACAGCGTCATCGAAATAGCAGGTACAACATCTGAGGACGCGCTGCTTCCACAGAAGGCACTTGCAGCTCGCCGCAAAAATTACGAAAATTGTCTAACCGCACATGGTCATAGACTACTGATATGCGATCTTCGCTACCTGGAAGTGCTTGTCACGCTGGTATCCGCGAACTTCTGGCGAGCGAGACATTCACGATTTGTGGAGAACCCTCAAAACGACACACATGTCTCATTTTTATTGCGGCATAGAAAACGGCGAACCGAAGTCTTAGCTGAAGGTGTTTACGGTGGTTTCAGCGATTTCATAACGCCCCGCAAATTATTTACTAACCTATTGCACGCGCACACGCACGCCGATGATGTAAGAACATAACTTCATAACAGAAGTTACCTTTTTCAATGTTCTTAAAGCAACCAGTCTCACGTGGGAAAGCTGCCCTAGCAACTTCATTGACCGTTTAGCCTTCAAATAACCACTTTTCTATGTTGTTTTCATGACGCCAACCGGCCAAATAGTATGGGATATGGTAGACGAATAGTTTTTCTGTGTGTTGAAATAAACAATGAGCAAAAAATGACGACTAGGCAGGCGACATATACACTGTTGCGCCCTGAATAAAATGTTGATATTGCAAGAGCATCGCAGTCCACGCACGTGGTTCTTATTAGCTCAACTACCAGGGAATTGCTTCCCCATCGAACATTTTGCGCGCTGTGCGTGCATTTATAGATTACGAGGTTTTCGCATGCGCCACAGCTTGCGACTCTCCACTTACAACAGTATTTTGTCACGTAGGTGTTAATTGTAAAGTATGCAGAACAAAAGATGGTACAATTGAAAACTTTTTATTGGGCAAGCTTCCGGCCACTATACGATAAACCAAAAGTACAAGCAATACTCGCGATAAACTCACAGCGGTGAGCATGGACGTCGCGCGCCAAGAAAATGATTGCTGATCATTTGTAAGGCCTGTCAGTTTTTATACACATATGTTCGAAGACTCCAGGGTTATTGTTGGCGACCGCGTGAGTTTCAAGTTAAACTAGACGACTTCGTAATCGTCCTGCGCGCAATCTCATCAGAAACCTCTGAATCGATCGGGTACTCCCCGGCACGTCTTACGCCGATTGGGGGTCAGGTGTGCAACAATAAAGAAGGGAGCGTGGCAATATCATACATTTGTCTTGCTTAGTTTCGACATCAAATTCTGCTTAAACAAAGCCACGTTTTCAGGTATCCTTTATCCTTGTTAAATGAATGCGAAGCATTTTCTAGTGAATTAAAGGCACTTGGGTCATATCTATCTATCTATCTATCTATCTATCTATCTATCTATCTATCTATCTATCTATCTATCTATCTATCTATCTATCTATCTATCTATCTATCTATCTATCTATCTATCTATCTATCTATCTATCTATCTATCTATCTATCTATCTATCCGCCTACGTGTGGGTGCTTTCCATGTCAACCGGTTGACTCGACGTATACCGGAATTGGCATAGCAGGGCAAATGTGTGTGACGAATATGACAAACTGGACATGGAGAGCACGAGATGTCTGTCGCGTACGCCATAAAACCATTTTCGACACTCCTATGTGACATACACCAGCATACCTCGGTATATGGTTTGAGGGTGCACGTCATTGGCTTCTCATAATCTATGTCTACGCGTCACCGCAAAATATATATTCATATCTTTCTAAAACACTCTTCGCGGATTAGACAAACAAGATGTACCATTTGTTGTAGTCAGCGATTTAATGGTACCACACAAAAGCATTCGCATATCGTTTTATGACTCCATTACGCCACCGAACGTGCTCGCACTTCTAGAAAAGTGTTGTATGTGCTCAAATATGAGGGCCAAAATTACATCAGACAATGCGCTACCACTTCGACGCCACAGCACTCATTGTGCCGAGTAAACACACAAATACTCTAATTGCACAAATATGTCAATCCACCTGCTAAGAATGCTTCATGTGAAACTGATTTATATCAAGCCCATCTGCCGGAATTTTCTGTGTAATGAGATGAACAAAGACAGTATTGGGCAAATGGCTACAAAGAATTGCGTTACGCCTGCATTTTCACTCAGTATTCTATGGGCACGAGAGTTTTAGATATTATGATGCGCAACACAGTATACGGACACTAAAAAACGCCTCGGGCGGCAGGCATGCGCGGAAAGCGCACCAGATATTCGCAGTCTCAGACACACATGCGTCTCAGACACACACAGTCTCAGACACACATGCGCAGTCTCCACACAACCGGCTATCCAGCTTTTCTGATTCGTACAACGTAACCGACGTATCACTGATACATCCTTGTCCTTTCTTATTTAATAGGCTTCCATGAACTCACGCACATTTTGACATTTACTTCTGTCTATAATATTGATCTCTTTAAAACGTGGTTGACACTTGCAGGTTTTACAACGCGTAGGCAAATGTGCCAAGCTGTCATTCAATAAATTTAGTTCATGCTCCCTGGCTCGTTCATTAATACAACGCTGGTCTGCCCGATGTAGGAGTTGCCACAAGACAGGAAAGTTTCATACACAACGCCTTTGGCCCATTTCCCGTACGTCGTGCCATGTTTCATGCCGCATCCCTGACGCCTCGCCTTCTGCCGAGTAGTTCTCTGACATAACTCATCCAATTTAACGGGCGCGGAAAAGGCAGCAGGTACTCCATACCGGCCTGCTACCTCGTTCGCTCACTATACTTCTAAAGGGTACATCGATTTTGTATGTTTTTGCAGTGAAAAATACGTTCAATGTGGTAACTTTAGATTTGCTAATATTTGTGCGCAACTTTCCCAACTCCAGGTTTTTACATTGCCTGGCAACCTTAACTTTACCTTAGATTCAGATGTCTTTATCTGAGCAAAATTCTTAGCTATAGCATGTATTGCCTTCGCATTAAACATTCCTCTGGGCAGTACTACAAAACGACTCTCTTTGTCTGCTTCAAGAATGACAATGTTCTATTATCTACGCAACGCAGCTGTATTTCGCATAACCTCAGCTTTATCGCTTAGCCTAGTACCTAAAACGCATTTTTCCAGGCTGTCTACAACATCTAACTTACACCTTTCATTATCCTCTGCTGAGGCTTTACCGGCCACGTATCTGTTAAGTGCCGCTAGTTCATGCACAGGAACACTGACATAAATGCAGTACTTTGGTCAATTGGAAAGAAGTGTTGAGCAGTCCTCCGGTAGGCTCACGTTTCCTAATCTCACCACATTCATTGATTTTCCCGTTGGTTTACTGTCCCTGTGAACCTTACAACGTTGTCCTAAGATTTGCTTCCACCAGTACTCCGTCATATGATAGAGGATGCGTCTGGACGTTCTTACCTTCTTTTAGGCTACCCATCGAACGTCATTCTTCAGGTGGGTAATGCATAGCCAGTCATTAAGTAAGCGGAATCGACTCCACAATTCTGAACGCAATATTTTGCACAGGCGGGCACTGTGCCCCTCGACGGGGCAACTTGACCAAAGAGAGAACTCACTTCAGGCGGCGTAAGACCTTTCCTCACACAGAAACCGATGTATCTTGCACGGCAGGTGGTTGCAACGATGGAACTGACGACCTTGTCGATACTAGATAGCATGCTCGGAGAAGACACACACGAAGACAGGCCAGTTGCACTAGAAATATGTTTTAACAAGACTCTTTGTTGGTCAAGTTGGTACTTGCTCAGAGACATGTTTTAGCCGCGAAAGAGCACATACACAGAGCAAAGAAACACACATCGACAGGACGGGCGGCACTTACAACTGAATTAGACTGAGCGAAAACCCAGAAATAAGTACACAACATACACACCTGCGCAGTTTCAACACAACCTTAGGCTTCTTTCTCCCTTCTTTCTTATGTAATAGGCTTCCATCACCTCACGCGCAGTTTGATATTTACTTCTGCCTGTAATCCTGATCTCTTTAAAACGTGGTTGATGCTTGCAGATTTTGCAGTGCATATGCAAATGTTCCAAGCCGTTCTTCATTACGTTTAGTTCATGCTCCCTGGCTCGTTAATACAATGACCGGTCTGCGCGATGTATGAGTTGCCACAAGAAAGGGGAATTTCATACACCACGCCCTTGACACATTTCCCGTAGTCGTGCCATGTTTGTTGCCGCATTCCTGATGGCTCGCCTCCTCCCGAGCAGTTCTCGGACACAACTGAGCCATTTTAACGGGTGCGGAAAAGGCAATGGGCACCCCATACCGGCCTGCTACATTTTGCAGGTTATGAGAGACCTTTTTTTAAGACTTACGGAAAGGGACTGGTTTTTAAACAAGAATTGCCGCATTGTAACACCCTACAATTACTAGACCTGAGTTTAACCATCCAAAGCGCGCAAACGTGTTGGCAATATTTTCCGCGCGCGAAGATAGCGGTAGTGCCGTATGACTCCTGCCCGTCAAAAATAGTCAAGGGTGGCATTGCTGTGCTCTGCCTGGCAACGTCTCTCGAAAAATCGTGCACGCATATGGTGCAGGGATGATTCGATAACCAGATCCAGCGACTTGAAGCTGCGAACTTCCCGTACTCGCTATTGACAGTTGTCTCCGAAGCGCTTTCACGGAAAGCTAGGAGTCAAGGTACCAGAGCCGCCACGGGGGAACATGAAACCGAAACTGTAAGACCTGCTGTGATTCCTTATGTTCATAAGGTCTCTCATAACCAGAAAAAGGTAGCAGGTCGGTACGGGGTACCCGTTGCCTTTTCCGCGCCCATTAAACTGGCTCAGTTGTGCCCGAGAACTGCTCGCGAGGAGGCGAGCCGTCAGAGATGCGGCAAAAACATGGCACGACGTAAGGGAAATGTGCCAAAGGCATGGTATGTGAAATTCTCTTTTCTTGTGGTAACGCCTACATCGGGCAGACCGGGCGCTGTGTTAATGCACGAGCCAGGGAGCGTGAACTAAATTTATTGAAGGACGGCTTGGCACATTTGCCTATGCATTGCAAAACCTGCAAGTGCCAACCACGTTTTAAAGACATCAAGATTGTAGGCAGGAGCAAGTATCAAACAGCGCGTGAGTTGATGGAAGCCTATTACATAAGAAAGAAAGGAGAACGATGTATCAGTGATACGTCGGTCACGTTGTACGGATCAGAAAAGAGATTGTTCGATACCTGGATAGCCTAAGGTTGTGTTGAGACTGCGCATGTGTGTATCTTGTATATTTATTTCTGGGTTTTCGCTCAGCATAATTAAATTGGAAGTGCCACCCGTCCTGTCGTTGTGTGTTTCTTTGCTCTGTGTATGTGCTCTTTCGCGGCTAAAATATGTCACTTAGCAAGTACCAACTTGGCCAACAAACAGCATTGTAAAAACATATTTCTAGTGCAACTGGCCTGTCTTCGTGTGTGTCTTCTCCAAGCTTGCTATCTACTATCGACAAGGTCGTCAGTTCCATTGTTGCAACCACCTCCCGTGCAAGATACATCGGTATCTGCGTGAGGAAAGGTCTTACGCCACCTGAAGTGAGTTCTCTCTTTGGTCATGTCGCCCCGTCGAGGGGACACAGTGCTCGCCTGTGCAAAATACTGCGTTCAGAATTGTCGAGACAAGTGCGCTTACTTAATGACTGGCTACGCATTACCCACCTGAAGGATGATTTCCCATGGGCAGCTGAAAAGAAGCTAAGAACGTCCAGACGCATCATCCATCATATGACGGAGTACTGGTGGAAGCAAATCTTAGGACAACGTTGTATGATTCACAGGGACAGTAAATCAATGGGGATGTCAATGAATCTGGTGACATTAGGAAACGTGAGCCTACCGGAGGACTCATCAACACTTCTTTCGAACGGACCAAAGTGCTGCATTGATATCATTGTTCCTTTGCATGAACTAGCGGCACTTGACAGATACGTGGCCGGTAAAGCCTCAGCAGAGGATAAAGAAAGGTGTAGGTTAGATGGTGTAGACAGCCTGGAAAAAGGTGTTTTAGGGACTAGGCTAGACCATAAAGCTGAAGTTATGCGAAAGACACTAGCGTTGTGTAGAGAAAAAGAACATTGCCATTCTCTAATTAGACAAAGAGGGGTGTTTTGTAGTGCTGCCCAGAGGAATGTTTAATGTGAAGGCAGCACAGGCTATAGCTAAGACGTTTGTTCAGATAAAGGAACCGGAATCTTAGGTAAAAAGTAATGTTGCCAGGCTATGTAAAGACCTGAAGTTTGAACAGGTGGCCACAAATATTATCAAAATGAAAACTACCACTGTAGACGTATTTTTCAGTGCAAAAACACACAAAATCGATGTACAGTTTAGAAGTATAGTGAGCGAGCGGGATACATGGCAACTTTTACTTAGTAAGCACCTACAGAATGTGCTAAAGCGTTAAGATTAAAGATCCCTTCTTCAGTAGCTGTTCGAAAGACATAGTGAAATTTTTGTCAGATAATGAGAACTCACTTACTAACGCCTTTTCAGTAGATGTGGAAGACTTTTTTTATTTAATTCAACATAGTGGACTTTTTGTTGCGGTGAGGACCTATATAGTAGAAAGCGGCGTCATACCCTTTCAAAATGCAGCTGGTATTACGATATGCAACTTTTTATTTCTGTTGGAATCCTACCTCCGCAGTAATTTTATAGGTTTTGACAAGCAGCTATTTCTGCAAAAACACGGCATTATTGGATGCTGCATTGCGCTGCTGTGAAATATATTTTTATCTAGCGTTGACCGGTTGCTCGAGGAAGGTTTTTTATATGAACAGCACTGTGAACAGTTCTAAGGCTTTTAGGTATATCGCCACGTGCGTTTCTTATTATTACTTTGGCTGTATTCGGTTTTCGCCCACAAAGACTGTCAGCAACGCTCAGCGCAAACCACGCCTCATTGTTCCAGAAGCTTCGCGATTGTTGTAGATCGTTTTGTGAAGATTGCGCGCAGCCCGCGAACAGCCTAGATTATTCCAGAGCTTCCACAACCACCAGTGATAAGACTGGCGACGTCACGTGTATAAATGCCGAAGCACTTCACCACTTGTCAGTTGATCGACGGTCGACGCTCTGTTCGCCGCTACCAGTGCATACCGTGCGCGTTGCTGTAAATTAAATTTTCGTTTCTCGGCCACAAGTTCGACCCAATAAAGTGTTTCATCTTGGACACCTCGCCTGCGGTCTTCGTCGACGTCACGACCACGTGACATCTGGTGGAGGTGCTGTTTCGCTCACGTTCTGGTCGCCCCCCGTCAGGCCGTGAACCCAGGTCGGGACGCAGCGAAGATATCGACGCCTACCCCGAGCAGCGAGCAAGCCGCAGGAAACAAGGACTACCTCCACAATACGAGGCTTTACACGACAAGGCCAGGAAGACCCCGACCATGACCACCACAACAGCGACAATGACAGCAACCATGCCGCCTGCACCCGTGCTGCTAAAGGGCGCAAAGAAACCACCGACCTTTCACGGATAATGTGTTGAAGACCCGGAAAGTTGGCTGGAGAAGTACGACCGCGTCGCCATTTTTAACGACTGGACCAATGAAGACAATTTAAGACACGTCTACTTCGCCTTGAAAGACTCTGCCCGAACTTGGTTCGAGAACCAAGAGCGAAGCCTCACGACGTGGGGCATTTTTCGCACAAGATTTCTTGCCACATTCACGAGTGTCGTCCGCAAGGAGAGGGCCGGAGCTCTGCTGGAAACCCGTGTGCAGCTTCCAAACGAGAACGTGGTGCTGTACGCGGAAGAGATGAGCAGACTGTTCCGACACGCTGACGCAGTCATGCCCGAGGACAAGAAAGTCAGCTTCCTCGTACGAGGGGTAAAGCAAGAGCTCTTCGCTGGGCTGATGCGGAACCCACCCTCGAGAGTCCAAGAATTCATCTCAGAGGCGACGACGATTGAGAAGACGCTGGAAATGCGCAACCGCCAGTGTAATCGCCGATCGATTCAAGACAGCCAAGCTGTTCATGCCGTCGGCTCCGACGACCTGCGCGAAACGATCCGAGCGATCGTGCGGGAAGAACTGCGCAAGCTGTTACCCTCACCACAGCCTGAAGTTGCGTCGATCGCTGACGTCGTCTGAGATGAAATCCGGCATTCTCTGGGTACCCCGAGTCAGCGCAGCCGCAGCTGCAAGCAGTGGCCTATAATGCTGCAGCCCGACGCAAAGCCCTCCTCGTCACCCAAGTCAAGACGCCGCGCCGCCCCAGCACTTCCGCTGCCAGGCACCACCGCCGCCGCCACCAATGTCATACCGCCTGGCAGCCCACCAACGATACACGCCGAGGAAGACCGACGTTTGGCGCACCCCCGACCAGCGCCCACTCTGCTACCATTGCGGAGAAGCTGGCCACACTTACCGCCACTGCCAGTACCAACAGATGCGCCTGCGTGGGTTCGCCATAGAAGCGCCGCGTCTACAGCGAGGGGAAGGACCACATGACATCGCCGACTACCTCGCGGGAATGCAATGGACGCCCCGACAACCTTCCCGTTCGCCGTCGCGAGGCCGCTACATCTCTCCCCAACGCCGACCACAGACTGGCCCAACTCGGGGCCGATCACCTAGCCCATATCCGGAAAACTAAGGGCAGCAACCGATGGAGGTGCGGTTGCTGTACGACGAAATACTGAAAATCCTCCGCTGTCGACAACGACGCCGCGACGAAGTCCCGAGCCCCCGCCGCACGCCGGACGACGTCCTGAAGACGAAACTTTGCGACCGGAAGAAGACCTGACGGCGCAACGCGGAAGCAACGGTACAAACCGACGTAGCCGTGACCCGACGCCGCGACGTAGCCGCAACGCGAGATGGCGGACTAGCGACCTCGACGTACTATTCGACAGACACGACGTTACCGCTATCATCGACACTGGGGCCGACTATTCCTTTGTGACGTTTTCGAAAGCCTTGCATTGTACGAAATCGTTATGCACATTTGTATTGTTTCAAAACGACAAGCAACATGCATTTTGGTCAATTAATTCGAACATGTTGGCTTCGCAAAAAATATTACATTGTGAAAGCAAACCGAGATCCTTGTTATGCAAAATGAACGTGGAAATTTTTTACACGCGTCGATACCGCACAGCATTGCTGACAGGCAGTAGCATACCCAGGCATTATATTCGGGGAGGGGGGGCAGGCTCGTAGCCAGGGGGGGCGCCCTAGGGTCCCCCTCCTCCGAAATTTTGAAGTATGTGTTTTTACCAAAAATAAATAATGAAAGTAGGTGTTTTTCTCAAATAGTCAAGGTTTCAGCAAGTACCCCCCATCCCCGAAAAAAAAATTCCAGGCTACGGGCCTGGGAGGGGGGGGGTCAATCACATTTTTAATGTGTTCTTGCGTGTGTTTGTATGAGTGCCTGGATATATACACATGCAAAATCGAAAAATATCGGACGAGGAAGTTTGACACCACCCCCTTCCTGGCTACGCTTTTGTTGGTAGGTTTGCTGCCAGCTAATTTTTAAAGCCTACTTTCTTGCGCCCTCTCTATGCCCTGATGGTACTGCTGTTTTCCAAGCATTTGGTTTGCGCAAAGAAGTGCATGGGAATAAATAAAAGTGAAGCCAACAGTGTTTGTGCCTCTCGTTATAAGAGCATTCAGCACACCCCAAAACAGGTCACCAAAAAATGTGTCCTTGCTAGCATGCTTGAAGCACGCTCTACTGTACGTGCATACGTGCAAGCAGTTTCTCTGAAAGGCTACCAGTGCACATTCGCGCACAGTGACCAGCACGGACTCAAGTGGCAGGGAATCCCGCCTACCAAGGGCATCGTATTTGCAGACCTCGCAACACGTTGTTTTCTTCAATTTGAAAGCCACGTAGCCTGCCAGGTAACAAAAAAAAGGCCGTTGCTTCTGGTAATGGTGCACAGTACCCACGGTCGTCAGAAGCCCCTGAGAGGTCACGGAATGGCATGGACATAAGCTGTTGGCAGACTTTCTCTTTCATCGCATTTTTCTGGACGAGGACCTCACGACGCTTTTTTTTTTCACAGATGCTTTCAAATGCACTAGGCAAGGTACAAGTGGCTAAACTTGGCCGCTATGGTATATGGTCTTGCATGTTTTGCTCCGCGGTTTATCGGCGTGAGAAATAGCTCGCACCCAGCTTTCAAGATGCTGCGGATCGGGCGGCGGCGCAAAAAAGTGCCGCTTTTCTACCCGCTGGCACAGCAGGGCACGAAACGAGTTGGCATCGCAAAGCTTGAAAACTGCTTGACTTCCTGTGGCAAGGAATGCTCGGTTGTCTGAATTCACTGAAGTCATCGAGAGTAACCTCGCGCATGCACAGCCAACACACCCTGGAAAAACATTCCATGACAGCCCCGCACGCGGTCAAGAAACTACGGGAAAGAACACGTGTGCCCGTGCGCGCGACAGCGCTAATCACGACTGTGGCGCCCTCTCTCTGCCTGGGTAAAAGCGGCGGCCGCCTTCGGCGGAGGAGTTACGGAACTGAAAAAGTATCTATAAACGTTGACCTTAAGTGTGCTCGACAAGCAGGTCACCATACAACCTCTCTCCAGTGTCATTATTTCCATCTGCACCGAAAGAGCCACCGACTTGGAAGGCATCATCGAGGGTAACCAGCACCTGTTGCTCAATCAAGACGTTTGCGTCGCAAGAGGAATAGCCGAGCTTCGTGCAGGAAAAACAAAGGTGATGCTCACGAATTTTGGCTACGAATACAAGCACGTGAGCAAGGGTATGACAGTCGCCTTCATTGAAGAAATTGTGGAAGCCAGCAATGCCTTCATCCTCACAGATTTAACGGAAGCTTCCACAAAAACGCCAGGGCCGGAACCTGCTTTTGACGTCAACCCAAGTCTTCCCCAGAGCAAGCAAGAACAGATCAAATCTCTGCTCGAATGATACAAGGACTGTTTCTCGGCGTCATCACGAATTCGACAAAGTCCAGTGGCGAAACACCGAATTATAACGCAGGAAAGTGCGACGCCCCTCCGTCAGAGCCCCTACAGAGTTTCGACTCGAGAGCGCGACGCGATAAAGAAACAAGTCGACGAGATGCTACGCGACAACATCATCCAGCCGTCCAAGAGTCCGCGGGCGTCACCCGTGGTGTTAGTGAAGAAGGACGGGACACTGCGCTTCTGCGTTGATTATCGGCGCCTCAACAAAATCACGGGGAAGGACGTGTACCCCCTCCCACAGATAGACGACTCCCTGGATCGACTCATAACGCGACGTACTTTTCGTCGATGGACCTCAAGATCGGCTATTGGCATATCGAAGTAGACGAAAGAGACCGAGGAAAGACCGCTTTTATAACACCCGACGGCCTGTTTCAGTTCAAGGTCATGCCTTTTGGTCTTTGCTCGACAGCACGGTGTCCATGACACACAGCGCGTCATGGACACCGTGCTGGCCGGATTGAAGTGGCAGACGTGCCTTGTGTATTTGGACGACGTCGTCGTGTTTTCCTCCACCTTCGATGAGCATCTCCGGCGGCTTGAGGCTGTACTTCAATCAATCAAGGCCTCTGGACTTACCCTGAAGCCAGAAAAGTGCCGATTCATGTACGACAAGCTCTTGTTTCTGGGTCATGTGATATCACGTCTGGAGTGCGCCCAGACCCGCGGTAAACAGCTGCAATGGCCGGCTTCGCACCGCCCACCGACAATAAGGCCGTCTATTACGGACGCTTCGTCAAAAACGTTTCACGGATCGCCGAGCCACTGACGCTTCTCACGAAGACTAACGTGGAATTCAGGTGGAAAACGGCGCAAGTGCAAGCATTTCAAGAACTTAAACGACGCCTGCAGACGCCACCCATACATGCGCATTTCGACGATTGCGCCTATACGGAAATACACACCGACGCAAGCAGCGTAGGACTCGGTGCCGTCGTTGTGCAAAAGACTGACGGGCTTGAAATGTTTATCAGTTATGCTAACCGGTCACTATCCAAGGCAGAAGCCAACTATTCCACAACAGAAAAGGATTGCCTTGCCATCATCTGGGCTACGTCAAAGTCTCGCCCCTACCTCTATGGCAGGCCCTTCAAAGTTGTCAGTGACCATCACGCCTTATGTTGCCTAGCTTACTTGAAGGACCATTCAGGTCGTCTCGCACGATGAAGTCTGAGGCTTCAAAAATTCGACATTACCGTCGTGTACAAGTCCGGATGAAAACACTCTGACGGTGACTGCCTGTCTCGTGCCCCCGTCGACGCGCCGCCGCAAGACGACGACGATGACTGCTTCCTCGGAAATATAAGTACTGACGACTTCGCCGAAAGGCAACGAGCCGACGCGGAACTCGGGGGCCTAATGGAGTACCTCGAGTGCAAGACCGCCGTTGTTCCGAAGGCATTCAAGCGAGGACTGGCGTCGTTTTTCTGACCGAACGGCGTTCTCCTGAAGAAGACCTTCTCGCCACTTCCAACCGACTACCTTCTTCGTGCCCTCATCATTGCGACCAGAAGTCTTCCAGGCCCTGCACGACAACCCGACGGCTGGACACCTCGGTGTTTCCCGCACGCTCGCCAGAATACAGGAAAAATACTACTGGCCACGCCTTGCTGCCGACGTCGCTAACTACGTTAAGACTTGCCGTGATTGCCAGCGACGGAAGACACCGCCAACTAGGCCAGCGGGACTTCTGCAGCCAATCGAACCACCTCACCGGCCGTTCCAGCAAATCGGGATCGATTTGCTGGATTGTATCCGACCTACTGCGGCCGTTCCTGTCGTCGTCTTCCGGCAACAAATGGATCGTCGTGGCAGCTGACTACCTCAACCGCTACGCCGAGACAAAAGCCTTGCCCAGAGGCAGTGCCGCCGAGGTAGCCAAGTTCTTCGTGGAGAACATCGTCTTGCGTCATGGCGCCCCAGAGGTCCTCATCACAGACAGAGGCACCGCCTTTACTGCGGGCCTAACTCAGGCGATCTTCAAATAGAGCACGACGAGCCACCGCCGCACCACCGCCTACCACCCGCACACCAATGGCCTCACCGAGCGTCTAAATAAGACCGTCGCCGACATGCTGGCCATGTACGTCTACGTTGAGCACAAGACGTGGGACGCCGTCCTTCTGTACGTGACCTTCACTTACAACACGGCCGCCTAAGAAACAACGCAGATGACGCCGTACAAGTTGGTCTACGGAAGGAGCCCGGCGATGACGCTCGACGCCATGCTACCCCAACGTCACCGACGAAGAAAATCTCGACGCCGCCGCTTACTTACAACGTGCCGAAGAAGCTCGACAGCTCCCCCGCCTGCGCATCAAGACCCAGCAGCACACCGACAGCCGTCGCTACAATCTTCGACGACGCTTCGTGGAGTACCAGCTCGGCGGCCGTGTCTGGATCTGGACGCCAATACGACGACGTGGACTGAGCGAGAAACTTCTTCGACGATACTTCAAACCGTACAGGGTACTTTGACGTCTCGGCGTACTCGACTACGAGGTTGTCCCCGACGCCATCACGAACTCTCAGAGGCGCTGAGCTCGACCCGAGGTGGTGCATATGATGCGTCTTAAACCGTACTATGCTCGTTAACACAGCTGAGGACTGTAATGTTTGCTTGCTTTTTTAGTTTTCCTCAGTATTGTATGCATACATGTTATGTTTTTAAGCATCCGGACGATACTTTTTCAGAGGGGGCATTGCCACGTGCGTTTCTTATTATTCAGGGCTGGGCAAAGATACTTTGAAATTGTATCGCGATACGATGCAAGATACTCGGACAAGAAGTATTTGAGATACAGATACAAGATACTCCCGGAATAATGGTATCCGATACAATACTTCCCAATTGTATCTTAAGATACTTTGATACTTTTGCAAATTTGGTGTTATAGATCTAAATTTCAAGAAATTTGTTTACTTGAAAACTGCTTTACTGCGACCAGCTTTGTTTAATTTTAACAAGTTAAATGCCTGTTTGTAACACAAGATACAAACTTTCTTGCTCAAGGCGTATTAGTTTCATTTCTAAACGACGTACTGGGATTTGTTTGGCTGCTTAATGTGACAGCTCATTAACTGCAGCGCTGTTAGTTGTTTTTGTTTGACGCTCCTGTAGTTTATTGGTGTCGCTGCCCTACTTGACAACCAGCTAGCTGGTCATTATCTACTTGCAAGTGCTTCTGCACGATGGCGCAAATACCGCTGTGCAGTCTTACCTTGTCCGCAAAGGTATTGTTTTCGTAATACCGCCTCCACCGACAGGTGTACAGCAGCAACAACGTTGGTAGCGATATTGCTTGTGACTCCTCGTGTAAGGACGATGAAATACGTAGTCGGTGCTCACAATTAATTGACGACATAAAACTTCAGTGATTTTTCATATTTTACTTATCTGCTGGCGTAAAGCGTTCGTTAGAAACATATGCACTAACGTGCAATCTTTTACCATTTGTTCTCCGAGAGACCTTGAGCCGCCAGGAAACGTCTCAGATGTATTCTAGCGGTACCGAACGCCCCAGGTTATCACTGCTATTCACACTATTGCCACTTCTAGCTCTGCTTAGCTGCGGACTTGTAACAATAAGAATACCTTAAGGTGACCTAAAAAAAGGGAAACGAATATATCTAAGTCGAATACCAAGGTGGTTCCGTATTAAAACAATGAAAGTGAATAAGTATACAGGGTGTTTCACGTAAGTAGAACCCAATATTCAAAAAAACAAGTGTTCAGACCAAGGCCACGTACGTGATCAGTGACTCGCAAACAGCGATTCGCAATTTTGCGAACGGGCGCATCTCGCAAGAGGCGTGCCACATACTACAGCGACATCCCGTACATCCAGGAGAGGTCGACTTCGATAACCGAAGGCACTTGCTGTGGATACCGGCACACACCGGAGTGAGCACCCCAAACGAAGCGGCTCACCGTGTTGCTCGAGGCCTCACTCACCGAGCATCACCAGAGGAACAAGAGCCCCCGCGGGGTACGGCAAACGTCTGGGCGTGGGAGGATCGTATGACCAGGTTTCACGATATCACGACACACTACCAGTTACAGAGACGCGTATATCCATCCCCTCACGATAGGCTAAACAGGACGCAAGCGGTACACTACAGACAATTACAAACAGATTCGCACAGAAACCCCAGACTCATGCACGCCATGTATCCAGACATTTACACTACAAACAGATGCAGCTCGTGTGGCGAGGTTGCCACGCTTAGCCACATGTTGTGGGAGTGTCAGGGCTTGCTTAATAGACAAATCGAACAGTGCCGATTCATCCGTCTCTTCCACCGCCAGCCTCCGCTCGCGCTGGAAGACCGCACTGCTCAGCTCGAACCTGACAGCACAACTCTGGGCCGTCCAGCGTGCCGAGGAAGCCGCTTCGAGACAAGGTCTCGGACCCGCGTCCGCGGTGGGTGCCCAGGCCCACTAAAAAGACGCCGGACTCAAATCTCATTGATTTGGCAATAAAGTTTCCGTTCTTCTTCTAAATGCCGCTGAATGAAACCAAAGGTATTTGGTTTGCCGTTATGTGACACTCGCTATGGTATGTATTGTACTAAGCTTAATGGGTAATTAAATAAGGGCAAATACGCGACATTGCGACATTTTAATTATCCACTTTAGGGCCAACTGCGCTTCGACACATCGTAGAGCGAATTTAATAAACGACCGACCAAATTTTTTTGGCAGCGTACATGCTGCGTGGAGAAAATTTTCGGCCTTTTAGAGAAAGCCCGCGAAATATGAAATAAAACCACGTTCGCAGACAGTTAAAAAATAAGAATAAAGCAGAGAACGTACTTTAGCAGCAGGTTACAAAAGACATATTATAACAAACAGACTGGCGAAAAAATATGCAGAGGACTAGGTAATGTATGGAATGCAAACGGAAGACAGCAAAGAAAGCACTTGTGCTAACAATCAAATTATCACTAAAAGAACTTCTCGAGTAATTTAGCAGGAAGAACAAAGATACAGTACGTCAAAGTGTTTCCTGTCGCGTAAATGCTTGTTCTATTGCATCTAACGTCAGCACCGATAGTGGGACGGTTGTTAGAATCTCGTTTGCGTGTAAGTCAATCTCATCGTACTATGTAAGTCAAGCTTGCATCCACAAGATCTTTCAAATCGCGGATGTGTGAAAGGCGCGACACGCAAAGCAGCCCCATTCTTGCATTCTTGAGACATTGCAACGAAGCATCAGGCAAGACAAACTTCGATAGCGACAGTATAGCGGCATCAGAATTTGTGCGTTCGCATTGGAGTACGCAGCAGAGTGCAGGGTCTATGAACGAGAGTCATGACATCAACACAACTAAAATGAAAGAAAACATCTAGGAAAGACAGGTTGGCTGCGTGGAGACCTTCGCGCTTGTTTTTGTCGCGATGGCTCGAGTGCCATCACGTGACTCTGCTCCACCAATAGGTGCTTAAACATCATCGTCTGTGCTCGCTGGAGCGCTCTGGCGGAAATATAGAAGGTTGTTACTGTCGTCAGTTTTATTCAGGTGGCTTAGTGGCAGCAATATCAGATTGAGAACCGGAATTCCGGTCGACGTTTATTGTTTGGCACGGTGGTGTTTCTATAGCAGTATCTCATATCTTAAGATACACGATACAAGATTGAATGTATCAGAAATACAGATACAGATACTCGTTTTGCAAGACGTATCGCGATACAGACACAAGCTACCCAAAGAGTATCTAAGATGGTATCGAAGATACATGTATCTTCGATACTGTCCAGCACTGTTATTATTACTTTTGCTGTATTCGGCTAACCGGGGGTGGATTGTGTGGGGTATTACCAGGCTGCCGGCCTGGTAATATCCCATATCTGGGGCATTTGATCGGTATTCCGAAAGAAATTTCTGCAACGCCAGGAAGTATGGGTTTCATTTGACTTCCTGTGGAGGAAATGTACCATTACTCAACAGTTAAATACAAACTAGATGAGGCTACCATCCTTGTGGTAGCGTTCAAAGCTCGGCACTGTGTTATGCTCGTTTATACCGCGTGGGAGACGCAAGGCACGCATTTCGCCGTTTAGCGTGTAGACTGTCATTCAATAAAAGCGCCAATCACAGAACTCGTGCTGCCATCTATGTTATAAATAGGAAAACACCATTTGACTAGCTGCGCTTGTCAATAGCCTCTTGAAACATTGCTGAAGAGCCACGACGAGACTGCTCTTCATAAGCAAAAAAGTGACAATTTCTCAAGACGAGCTCAGCTGGTCATAAGCAGTTAGGGGTTAATAAATAAGAAATGATACATAATATATACGGCTACGTATAACGCCATTATATAACTTGGTTACGTGTAACGCTAGAACTTATGTAGTGAAGCAAGTCTAGCTGTACTATTCGAGAAATTATAGGGTGGTAAATGGGATGTAATAGGGCTCTGCGAGGTTAGGAGGCCGCATGAGGCTTAGACAGTGCTGAAGAACGGACACGTCCTATACTATCGTGGCTTAACTGACAGAAGAGAACTAGGGGTGGGGTTCCTTATTCATAAAAATATAGCCGGCCATATAGAGGAATGCTATAGCATTAATGAGAGGGTGATAGATATCGTAATTAAGTTTAATAAGAGGCACAAGATGACTGGTACAGGCCTACGCGCCTACATCCAGCCATGATGATCAACTGGTTGAACGCTTCTACGAAGACGTAGAATCAGCAATGAGTCAGGTAAAGACACAGTATACCGTACTGATGGGCGACTTTAATGCAAAAGTAGGCAAGAAGCAGGCTGGAGATCATGCAGTTCGGGAATATGGCATCGGCTCTAGAAACGCCAGGAGGGAGTTACTAGTAGGGTTCGCAGAACGCAATAATTTACGGATCTCGCATACCTTCTACAGAAAACGGGCTACTCGTAAGTGGACGTGGAGGAGTCCTAATGGCGAAACTAAAAATGAAATAAACTTCATAATGTGTGTCCACCCGGGCATTGTACAGTATGTGGAAGTAATTAACAAGATCCGATGCAGTGACCATATAATGGTAAGATCTGTAAGTCCACTAGACTTGAGGAACGAACGGCAGAAACTGATACGCAAGAAGCCGATTAATCAACTAGCTCTGAGAGGGAAAGTACAGGAATTCTGAGTTTCACTTCAGAATAGGTACGCGGCTTTAACCGAGGAAACCGACCTTAGCGTTGACGCAATGAACGATAATCTGACTAGTATCATTAAGGAGTGTGCAGTGGAAGTCGGGGGTACAGTCGTTAGACATGACACTGGTAAGCTATCTCAAGAGACGAAAAACCTCATTAAGAAACGTCAAGCCATGAACGCCTCAAATGCAACAGACAAAATAGAGCTGGCGGAGCTTTCGAAGTTAATCAAAAGGCGTAAAGTAGCCGACATAAGAAAGTATACTATGGAGAGAATTGAGCATGCTCGAAAGAACGGAAGAAGCCTCAATGCTATGAGGACAAAACTGTGCATAGGCAAATATCAGATGTATGCATTAAGGGACAAGGAAGGCAACGTAACAACCAATATGGATAGAATAGTTGAGGTAGCGGAAGACTTCTAGAGAGATCTACAGCAGCCGAGACAGTCAGAATGATAGCGTAAGAAGCAGTAATAGCCCAGAGGAATCTGACACCCCACCAGTATTGACAGAAGAAGCAAAGAAAGCCCTAAAGATTCAGAGGCAAAGCCGCTGGTCAGGATGAGGTACTGCTGTTGAAAGACGGTGGACAGATGATGTTAGTAAAACTGGCCACCCTGTATATGAAGTGTCTCTCGACGGGGAGGATAACAGAGTCTTGGAAGAATGCCAACATCATCTTGATCCATAGGAAAGGGGACGTCAAGGACCTGAAAAATTACAGGCCCATCAGCTTACTGTCCGTTGTCTACAAGCTATTTACAAAGGTAATCGCTAAAAGAATTAATACAACATTACAGTTCAATCAACCAAAGGACCAGGCAGGATTTCGTACAGGCTTCTAAACAATAGACCATATTCATACTATCAATCAGGTGATAGAAAAATGTGCGAAATACAACCAGCCCCTATGCATAACCTTCATAGATTACCTGAAGGCTTTTGATTCGGTGGGGACATCCGCAGTCATGCAGGCACTGCGGAATCAGGGCATCGACGAAGCCTATACAAACATAATGGAAGAAATCTACAGCGGGTCCACAGCCACTATAGTCCTCCATAAAGAAAGCGACAAAATCCCAATAAAGAAGGGTGTACGGCAGGGAGACACAATCTGTCCAATGCTATTGAACGCATGTTTACAGGAGGTTTTCAGGGCCCTATATTAGGAAGAAATAGGGATAAGAGTAAAGGGAGAGTATCTCAGTAACCTGCGATTTGTAGTCAAGAAGTACACGTTGCTGGGCTAGTCGGTTCATGTCTAAGTACAAGCCACAAAGTATGGCTGTTTCTTGCGCGAGGAAATAACGAGGGAAGGGGTCCAGGGGAGCGCAAACTTTAACGAGGGAAGGGGTCCAGGGGAGCGCAAACTTTCGACCGAAAGTTTGCGCACCCCTGGACCCCTTCCCTCGTTATTTCCTCGCGCAAGAAACAGCCATACTTTGTGGCTTGTACTTAAACCTGCGATTTGCTGGTGACATTGCATTGATGAGTAACGCGGGAGACGTATTACAGCTCATGATTGCTGAACTGGATACGAAAAGTAGAAGAGTAGGTCTGAAAATTCTTATGCATAAAAATAAATTAATGTGGAACAATCTTGGCAGAGAACAGCGCTTTGCGATAGGTGGCGAGACACTGGAAGTTGTAAAGGAGTATCTACTTAGGACAGGTAGTAACCGCGGAGCCGAACCATGAGGGTTAAATAACTAGAAGAATAAGGATGGGATGGGGCTCATTCGGTAAGCAGTATCAAATCATGAATGGTAGTCTACCTCAAGAGGAACGTATATAACAGCTGCATCTTACCGGTACTTACCTACGGAGTAGAAACGTGGAGACTTACAAAGAGGGTTCAACTAAAATGGAGGACGACGCAGAGAGCGATTGAAAGGAAAATGATAGGTGTAACCTTAAGAGACAGGAAGAGAGGAGAGTGGGTCAGGGAACAAACGGGGGTTGGGGATATCACAGTTGAAATCAAGATGAAGAAACGGATACGGGCCGGGCACGTAGCACGTCAGCAGGATAGCCGGTGGTCAGTAAGGGTAACTGACTGGATTCCAAGAGATGGCAAACGCGTGAGAGCGAGACAGAAAATTAGGTGGGTAGATGATATTAAGAAGTTTGTACGTATAACGTGGCAGCAGAAAGGACAGGACCGGGTTGATTGGCGGAACATGGGAGAGGCCTTTGCTGTGCAGTGGGCGTAGACAGGCTGATGATGATGGTACACTTCACCCTGCCCTTCCTTCTTTAGGTCCTCCTAACCCTTACATTACTCCTCAACCTCAATTCCATTTCCGACCCACTCGCTATACTCTTCGACTGATGGCTGTGCTATTCTCTATTCTCTACCCTCCTCATTTCCATCCTGCTCACCCTCACGTCATGCCTCACCCTCACTTTTGCTTCCCAACCCCTCGCTGTACGATACTATACATGTGTATGAAGTGCTTTATCCACTCCCCTCCTCCTCACCCACAATTTCCTTTCTCATCCGCTTGCTATGCTATATCGAAGAAAGTTATGCTTTACTCGCTTCTCTTCTCCATAACCTAACTTGCCCTCCTCGTCAACCTCACAACACTCCTCTTTAGTTTACAGGTTTTGAGCAAGGTGAGCCTTGTTAGAGGCCTGTTTTCGCAAATTTATTTTGATTGGTTGATGTGATAGGCATTGTCAGAGATGCACGTACGCCGACAAGCCGGGCCTCTAAACAGTACCGCCATTAAAAAATAGTGCCGCTTCAATCCTGGAAATTGAGCTACGCACGAGCAAACATGTGCCGTCGAACCTGCCTGGCAATGTGAACAGAGTGTCTCCGCCGACCCGAACCTCTCAGTGGTAGTCAAGCTGAGCGCTCCTAATCTGCATATTGATGTCGTGTTGCACCCACAGAGGTTCACTGCTCTGTGTGTGATCGTGTGTGTTATCTGCGGCACCGTTTCCATCAACGAGGTCTCGATTGCCCCACCGGAGCGAGAGTTTCGCGAAAATGGCGCAACAAGCTTCAACGCTTTTAGCACATGCCAAAGCGACAAACTTTGCAGGCCCTGGTGGTGCAAATGCGAACAACGGTCGTGTTGTGCTTTGCTTTATCATCGTCGTGTTACTTCTGCGCTAAAAATTCATTGCCATCATGTACCAGAAAGGCCGAACTTCTGTCAGTGCTTGCTTCGGAAAGGTCAGGTCCCGTCTTTCTCAACTTCCAACTCGTTCGCTTGCCGCATAACCAACTTAAACAGTTATAGAGCGGCTGGCACCACCTCAGATACCGCTTATGGGAATTCGGCGGCCGGTGGGGAACCGACCCGTAGAAAATGGTACTATGCTCCATGCACTCCCCTCAAAGCACCGTGGACAACAAGCCATCCTGGTTAACCTATAGAGACAATGTACGGTCAATGTACAAGCGGATAGCACCCATCCGATTGCACGTCACGCGCGTTCACGTGGTGAAACGCATCTGTAGATAGTTTTCCTTATCCCGGAGTTCCCCACTGAAGAAAATACAGCTGCGTAACACAGGGTTCACACCTCAGGAAAGCGAATACATGGCCAGGCTTATTAAGGATTGAGGTGGTCACGCTAAACAATTGCGATGATCTTGGCAAGCCAGGTGCTCAGACAACTGAACATTGCGTGATTAATCACTTATCGGCGCATTTTTTGTCGTGTGCTGCGGCAGTAATACGGCGGCGCTACAGGCGTCCCGCTGGAGTATAAAGCCACATCGCAGCCATCGAGGAGCGATAAGACATGGCTGTATAGCTGTCATGACGTCTAACTCGTGTGAACGAAGCTGTACATTTCTCATTGGTTGGAGTTTTGTTGCGTAAACGCCAAACACCAAGCCCGTAAACCACCAACAGACGCTCGCGCTCGCGTGCTCCTCTGCTAGCAGATGCGCGCGCTCCTTGTGCTTTCAGCTCGGACGCTGAGAAGGGGCATTCGGAGATGTGGACAGACGAGCCCATGAACGCGTTCGCTCTAGACGCGTGCACAACTGCACTCCACAACTAAATTTGACCTCTGGGTGGCTTGGGGCCCTTTAACAGTTGAAGGCAAACGGCATGTCTTGCTTTGCAATGAGGCATACAGCACGGAACTCAGTATTCGTTTCAATAAAGAAAACTACAAAACAAGTATCAAAACCGCATGATGGATGTTAAGCCACCTGTAAACAATGGGAACACCTTCCCATGCGTTCCTGGTAAAGATTGGGTTGAAACTGCTTTGCACTTCGAACGAAGGATTGGAATGACGCGAAACGGCCCTTCCTTCTCCCCTGCGTGCGTGTCTATAACTTATATATAAAAGGGAGACCCGTCTAGCAGCTCATTCAGTTCATTCTAAGACTGCGATTGGTAGACCACGGAAATAAAGGCACTTGAAGGGCAGCGTGAACACAATGCTCGACGAAAAGAACTAACTCGTCTTGCTGAAAATGGTGGCGGATGCAATCATGGTCTACCACAGCCACGACAAAAGGATTGTCAATGCCATTACTCTAAAGTAATAACGAACCCCCCCCCCATTCTCTGTGTCGTGTGTTTCATACAGCTTCGCTGGACACTCACTTTCGCAGGGTGGAGTAGCGGTCAACTATATTATCGTCCAGCTAGTCGCTACCTTTCTAGTGATATCGGCAAAGTGCGTTGTACCGTGCTGGCAAGCTCCTGTCAACGACATTGAGCCTACTCGACTCCGGCCTATCAATGTGTTAGCTGTGCAGGTGGACCTCAAGATAAAGACTGCCAGAATTATGCTTTCCATAAACGGCACTTTGTCCTGTGGCAGGCTTCGACGGTGAAACGGCGAGGCTACGGTCATTCATTTCACTTGACTAGAAAGCCATATTTCAACCACCCACACGTCATAGGGTACGTCTGTATTGCCGGAATGCCGTCAAACCCACTCATTTTCATGTCTAGGTCAGCAATCACTACGGCAAATGTATTCACTAATATAACCTGCTGTGCACAGTACTTATGCGCTTTATCGCGTCTGTAATGTTGTTTCACTTTGAGAAATTACGTAACTTTGCGAGGACATTGATACTAACCGTACACCTGGACCATACCTAACCCTCCTCTACAAAAATACTATAATTTGCTGGTGAAGTCCGGCTCACTGCCATCGAACTTAATGTGGAAATGTAGCAGCCATAGACGAGAAGGTTTCCTCATCAGTAACCATCGTAAACATATTACAGCAATCTGTTTCACCTGTGGAAGCAAGTACATTAAATTTAAGCAGTATCAACTGAGCAAATCCGTAGGTTACGCAGATCTTCTGCACATAAAACGCGACCAGCAATACTAAAGGCTTCCGATTTTCGAGATAGAACTCATATCCTGAAGACTGGCTATACTTTAAGGGATGAAAGTTTGTGATGGGGCACATTTTGCTCCCCATGTAAGCAACAGGAGAGTGAAACGGCGACAAACAGCTAAGGAAAAGAATGAGGCCGCAGAAAAGGTAGCTCTTGTGTCAGCGAAGTTAAAAATCAACCTTATACGGATGTGTACGGTTGACTGCGTTTGGCCTAACAAACGTGATACTAACGAAAAAAAAACGAAGAATACCACGTGGGGGCGTTGCGTCCACGCAACACTTTTACTTTTTTTCTTTATTGCCTGCTCAGCAAGCGAAGTACAAATGAACATATCGAAATGAATTGCGGTGTCACATGTAAAACTGCGGCCCTATCTTTCAGCACATCGGAGTTAAGAAGGCAGACGCCACTCGGCACTTTCACAAACACAACCGTTCGAAAGGTTACACCATCGCGGCATTGTTGAAAAAAAATCTTGCTAGAATCATTTTCACCCCGGACAGATTCCGACTTTGTTGCACTCACACAAGCGTGCCTCTCAAGTGACATCAGGGACTTGAAGATAACGTCGCCTGACTACGCAAGCTCTCATCGAGGTAGAACAGCACGTGGAAGTGCAGGCACTATCCTAATAAGGAAATATATTACTTTCACGGCACTTCCCGATGTTCAGGGAGCAATAGAATCTTGCTTTTTGCAAAATGATCTTGAATTCCTGTGCAGTCGTAGTTTGTTACGTTTAATTGTGTGCCTGGTCTCACATAGATGCAGTGCTTTCCATTTATCAATATTTGCACCTTCGTGCTCTTAGAAGTAGGATTGCAGTGGTTGGCAACTTTAACCTACAGCAGATCAACATGCTCGCTATGCACCACAATTTGCCATCTACCGACGTAAATATTGATACTCTGCTTACGTTTAACCTATCTCAAATTGCTGAGCAGCTCACCGTTAAACAAAGGCGTTCTCCTGGTATAGATAGATAGATAGATAGATAGATAGATAGATAGATAGATAGATAGATAGATAGATAGATAGATAGATAGATAGATAGATAGATAGATAGATAGATAGATAGATAGATAGATAGATAGATAGATAGATAGATAGATAGATAGATAACTTTATTGTACACCGAGGGAGGAGAGCCGACTTCGCCTGGGTCTTGTTTCGGACCATATTCCCACGGTTAAGGGCATCATTCAGCTATTAGACGGCACGTCGGAGCACATGGTTCGCCTCGGTGCTGCAGTGGCTGCTACCGTGGTTGCTACGGTGGTTGCTGTAGTGGTGCTACAGTGGTTGCAATCGATGCTGCGACTAGAAAGTCGCAGCATTGATTTCAGTCGCAACGGTCGAAATTCAATGAAGGCGAAAGGGTAGATGCCCGAGTGCTTAGACTTATGTGAACGTAAAAGAACACCAAATGATCGAAATTTTGGGAGCCTTCAGTACGGACTGCCTCATAATTATATCGTGGTTTGGCACGTGAAACGATAGATAATAATATTGTTTCAATTATGCCAGATCGCATGATAGTATTATGCTCGATTCGAGTGCGAGAATGCATAAAATTATCGATACTTCAAATTCAGTTTCCACTGTTTGCGATTTCAGCAACGCTGAAACAGCATACTCGACCACATTCGCCCTCCGCTCGACCACATGCACTCGAGCAGGCACTCGACCCCATACACTTATCGCCTTCCACATTCGAAGGAAATGCGATAAGTGGATCAGCCTAGCCATCAATTTCGCTCAGTGACACAGAATTTGTCTCCTTAAGCCGTACATAGAAAATAAGACACCATAATTTATATCTATTTCCCTGGTTGGGGTTTTTAGCTGATGATGTACATCACCTATACATACGTTTGTTTTCCCTAATACAATGTATGTGTTAGTCAGCGCCTCTACTAAGCTTTCTTATTCCTCATCCGCGTCCTTTAGCGACTTTAGGGGCCTGAGCTATGGTCTTATGTCATCTGCTGTTCTCTGCTGTCATATGTCATAGCTTGACGTCAAGCAGACAAAACCAGGTATTGTATAGTCATGTATAATATAGCGAAGCAAGGAGAGGGAAAGGGCATGGCACTTGAGGACGAGAGTTTTGAGTGTAAGAAGGAGAGAATGAAGGAGGACAGAGGGTAACAGATAGCATAGGCATGTAGAGTACAGCATAGGCATGTGTAATACTCTAAGCAACTGAGGATGAGGAGGAGTGATGTTAGGGAGAGGTGGAGGGAAAGGATCAGGTTGAGGGTAAAGCATAGCAAAGCGATGCATGTACAGGATACCTTTCGTAGAGCATTGTATTCACGCTGCTCTTCTGGTGTCTTTAATTTCGGTTGTCTACCCATCGCAGCCTGACAATAAACGGAATTAGTTGATAGAAGGGTCTCTCTTTCATACATGAAAGCGGGAAACACACGCGGGAAGAAGGAATGCCCGTTTGAGGTTATTCGACGCCCTCTTGTGAAGAGCAAAGCAGCTGCAACCTAATATTTACTGAAAAGACGTGGGAGGGTGTTCCCATTATTCACAGGCGCCATAGCATCCATCATGTGGTTTTGATGCTTGTTTCGGGGTTTTATTTATTGGAACGAATACTGTGTTCTATGCTGTATGCCGGATTGTAAAGAATTATATGCCGTTTGCCTTCACTTGTTACCTCGCGTTATGAGTTTAAGTCACGAAATTCTCATACCAACGAGAGGTATACAGCTTTGCAATAAAAGAACAAAGATAACGAGATAAGGAAGAACGTGATCACTGGCCAGCGGAGGCGTAGGCATGAGGACGAATAAAAAAGTCTGGCTATCGCGGGCTCTCAAAATTTGTGGCCTCTGTCAACACGTGCTTCATAAGTATTGCAGTTGTGTAATCAACAGCCACCGTCGAACGCTGTTAAAAACACTACGAAGTTTGAAGCAGGTGATTTCGTCTTCTTGATGAAGGTTGGGGACATTCTTGCTTATGGGGCTGCTTCAAGTACGAGCCATAAATGGTCTTTTGCTCATTTCATTAGGGATTTTCCACAAATTTCTATTTTGTTAGCATTTCTTCTCCGTTTCTGGTATTTTTTTTTCATAAGTATCACTGATAAAAATGTGAAGATATGGACTGGTCTTTGCTTCCACATTACGGCACGAATCATTGCTGCGGCAATAGGTGTAAATGCCACAGCAGCCTCGTGGCTTTCTTTTCGAATCAACTACATCGTCTAGCAGAGTTCCAAGTTAATTTTCCTCTAGAGAAGTTGGTCTCAAAAACCAAGCCCATTATCACAAACTACTTTTGTTTTTCATGGAATGTTCGTCGATTTACCTTAAGCTCTGTGCTGAGAAGATATGCGTGACACTGGTAAAATGTGAGCACTTCACGGGAAACGCGTAAAAGAAGACACTGAGCACTCTTTTTGGAAAAAACCATGGTGGCTACGTCCATGTCCACATTGCGACAGAAACAATAAATGTAAGAGGCGCTGAGAAATATAAAAACAAGAAAAGTCACTCAAAACGTTCTCGAACTAGAGCGAAACATTGTCAAGACGCTCACAGTGAGAGAGGTGATTCGAGGGAACAGATACCAGACAGTTTCACACGAAATCAAACAAGTGACTGTAAACTTTCGCCAGGGCAGCGTGTACGAAAGTATATTATTGTCCTAAAAGCACAGTAGTGTTACTAACTAGCTCAATTGAAGTTAGTGTCCCAGCTGAGTTAGTGTCACACACAGCGAGAAACTGAAATAAGGAGTCTGCTCATGCAGTCAATGTTGTCAAGTTACAGAATTCCAATTAACCCTGTTGCAATCCTACTAGTGATGGCACACGAATTTCACCATGTTCGACCTCTGAATACTACTGCAAATTCAATCGGTCATCGGTTCATAATCACGTGCTTGCCATTTCCCATGTCATGTGCGGCTTGTGTGCCGCTCATCATTTGCACTGATCATCACAAAACTTGCAAGACTATCTTGAAAAATTCATATATTTAGTGCCGCTATAAAATCACGTGGTATAGGGTGTGCTCCCACAAAGTTAAGCCAGGGTTAAAGAAAAACGAATGAAAACTCGTACAGCTTACAGTTATGAAGCAGGTATTTGTTTTGATACCCCGCAGTCTGCGTTCCGAAACATACAGGTCCTTCCACTCTGATCCGCAATGCGAGCACACTGGGGTATCCCAAACTTACCACCGCATTCGACAACGATATTTCTGGCGAGGGATGTACCGCTACGTGCAGAAGTTCTTTCGCTCCTGCCTCGATTGCCAACGCTGAAAAGCTTCAACGCTCGTGTCACCAGTCGGTCTACAACCATTACCTTGCCCTAACTGTCCGTTCGGGTGCTTGGACATCGATTTGTATGGACCACTTCCTCTGACGTCGGCTGGTAACCGCTGGGCCATCGTCGCTGTTGACCATCGCGCGCTGTAACCGCCGCCCTCCCAGCGGCTACAGCGCGTGATGTTGCCTCCATCCTGCTACACCGATTCATGCTACGTCACGGACTACCCCAGGAGCTTCTCAGCGATCGAGGCCGTGTCTTCTTGTCGGAAGCCGTCGAAACCATTCCCAAAGAGTGCCATGCTGTTGACCGCAAAACTACTGCTTACCACCCGCAGACGACTGGCCTAACCGAATGCTTTAACCGCATGCTCGGCGACATGCTCTCAATGTACGTCGCCGCCGATCACACAAATTGGGATGCCCTTCTGCCCTTCGTCAGCTACGCCTATAATACCACCCTCAGAGCGCTACTGGTTTTTCACCTTCTTCCTATTGTACGGAAGGCACCCATCTCACACCATCGACACGATACTTCCGTACAAGCCGGATCCATCTGAATGTGCGCCTGTTTCTGACACAGCTAGGCTTGCTGAAATGTCGCGAGCTTGCCAAGACCTTCACAACGCACGAATAAGAGCCGCAGAAGAGCATTCGCGGTAGCACCACCACTCCTGAGTCCACGTTCCTCCTTGGAGCGCTCGCATAGCTCTCGGTCTCTACCACTGCAACTGGCCTCTCTTCAAAACCACTGCCGAAATACGAAGTCCCCTACCGGGTCGTCGAGTAAACATCCCCGGTCAACTACCTGATCGAACCCATCGAACAATCTACGGACATGTGTCTTCGAGGGCGCGATATAGTCAACGTGGAGCGCCTCAAGGCCTTCTATGACCCGCTCATAGTGACGAGCTGTTAGGTCGCCGGACGGCTCCCTTTTCGTATCCGAGGTAATTGTGGCGTCGCCTTGGTACTGTTTAATGGGTTGCGCTCTCCAGCGGCTTCTAGTGGGTCGTCCTCTTCTGAACGCCGCTCGCGCTCAGAGTCCGTGCCTTTGCCTTGACTGTCGCCATTGCGCATTCTCGCTGAGCGCCGTCCAATAAACACCTTAACAGTTTATACTTGTACTTTTGCCGCTATATTCTGTGCGTGAGAAACTGGGCTATTTAGAACATAATTAGAGCCTTTCCAGCTATTTGGATAAGATGGAAGATGTGTCAGTAGCCTTGTGTATTGTGTAGGCAACCTTGGTGCATTAGCACGAACTGCTGGCAAAAACAGTCCGTACAGAGAGGAACTCTGCACAGACGGACCAAGAAGCCTTGGCTAGAGGCTGTGGCGTAAAGAAGTTCCACAAGTTTATCTATGGCCATCACTGTATCGTAGTGACTGATCATGAGCCTCTCCTTGGATTATTACACCGAGCAAAGCCGATGCCTCAGGTTTCGTCACCCAAGGATGTCGCAGTTGTCACTAATACTATCTGCGTATGAGTATGATCTAGATACAGGCTGGCGCAAGGCCTCAAAAATACAGATACTTTTAGTCGACCACCTGCAGCAACAGACGCACGCGATGAGCTGGGCGAAGTGCGTCATCAGCAGCGCGAACTTTCGATGCACCGTGGCTCTCTTCTCTGGGGTAGCATGGTGGCTATTCCAAATCAAGCAAGAAGTCATGTTGAGGAGCTTCTGCACAGTACGCATCGGGATCGTGCGCATAAAATTCTTGACATGAAGCACAGGCTGGTGACCAGGGGTGCTATCGCGGAACGATTCTATTTTTTATTCCAATGCTTTTCGTGCTTTTCGCGCTTGGCCAGTGGTCAGAACGACGGTCCGTCCGAGTTATCAACGTGATCAGCCAGCCGTGAGTGGTGGATGATAAGAATAGCATAGAACATGGCATGGAATCGGGAATAGCATCGTTCCGCGATTGCACCCCAGGATTCGATGGGGACATCCAGCGAATGGTCCGAGCTTGTCAGTGCTGTTAGGAGACGAGGCAACCTCCACGAGCAAGGTTACATGCCTGGGAGTATGCAAATAATAAATGATTCAGTGCCCACATTGAGTTTGCAGGACCATTTCAAGGAACCGTTTCCCTCCTAGTGGTCAACGCACACTCCAAGTGGCTGGCACTGCTTCCTCTCAAATCCGTGTCATTAAAGTTGATGTGCCGCAAACGTCGTGGATTTTAACACGAAAGTGTTTTACGCCGAGGTCCACCAATACTTCAGTGACGTATTTCCGTCACGGAAATGACGTCCAAAATTGTACACGATCAGATGGCAAATAAAAACAGTTCCGTCAACGGGCATCGAACCCACGGCCGCTCGGTCCGCAACAGCAAAAGCCGGGCATGCTTTCCACTGCGCCACGGTCACACACTCTAGACGCTTTACAAACGTGTCTTTTATATGAAGTTTGAAGTTTATTTTTGCTTCCATTACAGAAACAAGGAGGAGGAGCAAAAGGCTACGAAGGCCTGACAAAGGGCTCCCGCTCCTGATGGCACTCAGCATCAGCGGTACAAATGATAATACGAAATACATCACACATGTTCATATCAAATTAAATGTCACATAAGCGGTATACAGATCACATGATGAATAACAGATGAAGAAAGAAAAAAAGAACATGTAGTTAAATCAAATTAATCAGGATAAGTAGCCCGGAATACAAAAGAAATATGCGCTGTAAACAATAGTTAAATAGAGATAATTAAGAATATGTAGAATAAATTTCCTGTGACTTCAGTAAAAATAACATAGGAAACGAGAGTGAATTGCATAATTCAATTGTAAAAAAATAAAAAAGCATAACAGTATGACACGAAAATGATAAACATCATGCATACTCCATTTGATGCTCTATAATATACAGTTTCATAGATTTTTTTGAGAAAGTACAAAAATCAAGGGGACTTAGGCGATTAAATAATTGCGGATCCTGGTAGCCTATATGCTGCCTGCCATAAACTGTTCTGAACTTCGGTATTACCCTAGTCTCATTGCGTAGGGAACACCGACATTTTGATTCGGATGATTTAGCTGTGTAGAGTTTGTTCGTTTTTATATGTTGAAATAGCCTATAGTAGTATATCTGGTTAGCTTTCAGCAAAGTGTGTTTAATAAACAAATCATGCGTTCGCAAATCTTGAAGCCTACCTGTGTAGTTTTCAAAGCATCTAAGGACTCTCTTTTGCAATGTTATCAATTGTTGATAGTTTTTCGAGTATGTCGTACCCCAAACAAGCAAGCAATATGTAAGTCGAGAGTAGAACATGGAGCAATATAATACTTTTTTAAGCCAAAGCGGAATCAATTCCCGAATTCTGTTAAAGCATCCCGTGATTTTACTAAGTTCTGCAGAGAATTTTTCTACATGTGTCGTCCAGGACATATCGCCTCTAAACCAGATGCCCAAGAACTTATGAGCTTCTACTTGTTCTATTTGCACATCTTGAAACAATATTGTCAACTTAAAATTCATTTGTTTGTTAATAGGTGCAAAAATTATGTATTTAGTTTTGTTGATATTAAGTTACAGTTTGTTGCTGTGCAACCATGACATAAGTAGTTTTAGGTAATTATTTATTGAAATCTCTAACGTCTGCAATGACTTTCCGGAAAAAACACATTAGTATCATCAGCATACATAAATACACTTTGAGGATATGGTATGTAAGAAAGATCGTTTATGTACAGGTTAAACAACAAGGGTCCAAGTATAGATCCTTGTGGGACGCCCAATTCCATATTCCACTCTCCCGGTCGGTGCGGCGGTGTTGCCCTCTGGGAGCGGTAAAGTAAAGTAATTCGTCATTACTGTGTCCTCCGTGATTAACACCTGCAACACGTTACACGTCCGTCCCATTCAGCGCGTTTTCAATAAAACACACCGCGAGGTGGCGATCTTCGCCCACGCGTCGTAAAAGCGTTGGCCTCACTCATAGCGTCACGCTAATCCAAACCAAAAATAGCTCTGCAACGCGCGCCTGCCTCACCTGGCTGTTACACCACGTTCCCCGCTCATGTTCTCGCCCAGTGCCCTCTAGAATATTTCTAAGTGGCGTTGGCCACTTAGAAATATTCTAAGTGCACGAAGCGCTTTCGAAATATCCTAAGTGCACGGAACGCAAAGCGCACGAAGCGCTTTGCGTTTCCCTCTAGCCCGGCCGTCGGGTTCAATCACATTTTAACATGCCGCGGGATGGCGACCAAGTTCTACGTTCAATATGCGACGCTCTTCTGGCTATCACAACTCGTTCTCTGATTATGCTTTCACCGTTAACTGCGACAGCTACCATAAGGTTTTGTGTGATCATTTAACATAGACGTTAGTCGTCGGAATGGAGATGTACCACCAATCATCAAAGTGGGCGCATCCACGTGAAACGGGGCTATAGCTGCCAGACATCAATATACATTGTGCAAACTCTCTTATATCAATATACAGTAAACATTCAGTTACTTCTGTAAGGGGACGCTTTACTTTCGTGTTATTCCGATTCCTGTGACGGAGGAATCAACCATCTTTTTTGCAGTACACGATGTTCCAAACACCATGATCTCGGTCAAAGGAGCTAGCATTCTGTTCAGAGGAGTTGGAAGCCTTCATGTGAGACAACCACATTAGACATGCCAGAGTGACACCTGACCACCTATCCTCCAATGATCAGGTTCAATGCATGATGCAGGAAGGAAAATAGGTTTCAAGATGCGCTAGTGGCGGATACATGGCCACTAAACTGGCACGTTTCCTTGTAAGCCAATGTGTTTTTCCACACTGCACAACAGGGATGAGTCCTGCATAAATGCTGATGAGCCAACGTGTTTTTCCACACTGCACAACAGGGATGAGTCCTGCATAAATGCTGATGGGCAGGAGACTACACATTGCGCTGGACAAATTGCACCCACACCTGTTGGGGAGATGAGGGATAAGCAAGAAAAACTGTCGCAGCAAGGCAACCAGGAGGTGCTATAATTCGAATACTAACAGCCTGTATTATTCCACAATTACCTGGCAGGCCCAAAGTGGTTGCCTGTTGTTGTATACGACATCACTGGACCCTCGTCTTACAATGTTCGTACCACGGACGGTCGTCTTTAGAAGCGTCATGTTGATTAGAGGAGGAGCCGAGAGTGGAATAAATACTCTGAGCAACCTCCGATTGTGTCACCTAATGAAATATTTGGCCAGGAGCCACTTGGTTTTGAGCCTTTTGACCATTCCGAGGAACGAACTTCACCAACCAAGGATAGTGGCGCCACGGAAGAACCAGTGGCCGAGTCACCCTCATCGCCTCTCTCAAGCCCGATGTAACATTCATCACAGCCAGTACCACACCTGGTGGGAATATCCAAACAGACTGGCCGCCCTCAGCGCGCTAGAACAGCGGGTTACTTCAAGAACTACATCACCTAGGAGGGGAGGGAGTGTTATGTCATCGTCCTGGTGTAATATGTAGGCAACCTTGGTACATGGACATAGACTGCTGGCAACAAAGGCAGTGACTATCTGCCGGTGCGCATAACCCTACCGGAATTGCTCGACGTACGTGCCAGACAACACATACGATAACGAAAACTGTACCTTTGAATGTTGTACGGAAATAAGGGTAGTGGCGGCGTACTGGACTGCAATAGCGCTACGCGAGATGGCACTGAAAATACTATCATCATCCTGAGATAAACACATTTTTGCTGCCGGTTTGCGCTCGTCATGCTACTGCGCCTCTGGCTCCCTGTGGTATTTTTTTTTCGTTGCAAAATCTTGGCTCGCATGTGTAGTTATCACCATGTGAGCAAACTGGCCACGACTGGCAAAAACAACGTCAACCAAGTAAGGTTTGCATCGTTTAATGTCCCGAGCTGGTACAAGCAATATGTAGCAGGTCCAAAGAAATGAAGTCATACATATCGATAGCTTTCAATCCATGTATAGCGACTCTGAAAGCTGAGATATACGTGCATATAACTGAACTCCGAGATCACTGAACGAAAATTGCTTTAATTGTGTTGCGGCGTCCGAGTTTAATAGCGTAGATTTAGGACAAGGGTCTTATCCTGCCATTAGCTATGCGGCTCTTGGCAGGTTTTGTTGACCTTGGAGTGAATGCATGGTGTGGAATCGGAAAGAAAGATTGCGCAGAGCCGACAGATAGTTAGCGCAGTGAGAGCAATGTAGCTTTGCTAACTTTGTTAGACACGCAATCGGTGATGCGTACAGCTCTGCCTTTTTCGCTATGCGATGTCACATTGGTTGCGTTACCAATAAGCATTATCGCGTTGTTTCGACCATGTAGGCGCGCATTTTTATTTGCCGGACGTGAGCCCTTACCATAGATATTGCGTATTTAGGTGAAAGGTAGATGAAAATATTTCAGGTTTGTTATGTTTCTCCTCATAGTTCAGTTACACAGTTTCTACACCTAAAATTTCTTGGCCCAAGTTGTAATCGGACTGCTGAGTATGCAGCTATGATGAATGCTAAAGAAACAGAGATATAAGGTTAGTGCTTACAGATTCAAAGAACACAATTCTAATAAAACAAGATTTAGGCATGCAGTTTACATCTTTGTTGGTGCTCGCACAGAACATTAGACATCTGGTCAACTATAAGCACTGTCTATGTATCACATAGACATGTTCATAGAACATGTTCCATGAACATGTTCATGTTATCACATGTTCATGGAACTTGAGCACTATATTGCCAGCAAGCACTCACGTAATCAGCTGGTGGGGCATGATGTGAATCTGTGTCAATGCTGGATAAATAAAGTTGATATATATTGCATACTTGTCGTGTTATTTACTTTTTCACTATATTTGTGCTTGGAAGCTGATGTCTCTTTTCTCCCTGCTACTTTTAGAAGCTCCAGCTTGAAATACGTAAAACTTCGCAGTGTGGTAGTGGATAAGACAAGCTCGTGTATGTATTAACTACCTCTTCAATTTCCTAGGGTTTTTTTTTTCGTGACAGTAGTGCACAGACTTTCACTTCACAGCGGTAGGCACTATAACTGTAATTCAATCAAACAGCAGGAGTGGGTGTGCTCAAACAAACTTGGGAGGTTTCTCTGCTATATGAAAAAAACACCAGCACATCTAATGAGTACAATGTCATTAATCAAAACAACCTAAACGTGCTTGGTGAAGCTGTGCTGCAGGAAGTGCTCGCCACATTTATGATTTGTTCATTAGCTGTAATAATTTGATGGCGCCCATTGAACATATGTGCAAAGGCTAATGCATCTGAACACAGCCTGATGAGCTTTGGCGCATCTTTTGGAAACCTCTATGATCTGAAGACAGTTAATTATGGCAAAACAGTTCTGAGCGTAGTTTTGAAACTGTCTCACAAACCACTGTTAATTCCCCACACTTAATAGTATCTGATGATTCACACGAAAAACATGATATGATTACGGGTCATACAGTACTGGACAACTTTAAATTGATTTTGACTGCTTGTAGCCTTGACGAAGACAAGAGTCTTGTCGAAACATCTGCTCCAGTGACGCCTCGTGTTCAAAAATTTTTCATCTTTTCAAGCTTCCATGTTTCCCAGAATTTCATACGCAAATCTAAGCATACAAGTGTCCTTGCACTTCGTCCCCGTCAAAAGGTAGCCACCATGGCTGGGACTAGAGCCTGCATCGTTGAACTCAGCAGCGCCACGTAATGTCACTAACGCACAGAGGTAGTGTTAAATTTCAACATTATTGTAGTGTAGTTTGCAAAAATCTATAGAAAGCTAATGCTTGTGGACGATCCTAAGCACCCCTCCATGAGATGCCTGGTAAACTATTAAAAATACTACATTGCAAGCGTGAGGTTCAAGGTGACCTGTTGTAGCAGACGTTCACATGTTTCACCGTAATTGCACAGTGAACATTCGGGGGTAGTCATCTTGTCGCTGCATGGCAAACCTGGAAAAACAAGTAATGACATCACCAGATACTGATAAGCATAATGTGCGAATATGAAACATCGCAAAAGTAATAATATAAACTTAATGAACGAGTAAACGTCAGTTTGTTATTTCTATATGCAATCGTACCCTATAATGCATGTTGTATCACTGGGGGTAGCTTCTTTACAAGGCATGTCATGTAACAGGTGCAGTAGCCATAGTACAAAGCTGTTCCCTTGTCACTTAGGCCAGAAGGGTACGGCAGAAAAAAGACAGGAATATTCCTGGTTAAAGTGACTGTTTCTTTGTTACACTAAAGCGAAAGTACATTCAGAATTATGTGAAGGTTTTGTTGCACTAAGTGTGTAGTAAAAACAACCTAAACCGACAACATGCAGAAATGAGACATCTAACCTTGCTTCTCAATTGGTAGGGCAACAAACTATGACTCATGTGTTTTTTGCACTGATGTACGGGCTAATTACGAAGATAGAAGCAAGGCGTTAGCAATGCATTTGCCTTCTTTTATTGCAGTGGCCATGTTTGTGTTACCAAATAATAAGCTTGCGGAGTTCAATTATATTGACTAAACAACTCGCTCCCACATGAAGCCACGTCGCAATGAACGCACGTTTTCTCGGCGGCGGAGTATGAAAAGTTGAAAAATTTAATATTGCAGTGCGTAGCCTCCTTTGGGCAACCACACAGACATTGGTAAAAAATTGTAGCGGTCAGCTTGGCTATGCCAAGATATACGTAGCGTGAGTTCAGCTGAATATTCTTAGCTCTCCTGGTTGTCTGATATCAGCTTGATTATCATGCTTATTGCTGCTTCAGTGACGCACACACATGGTATACACATTATGTGACACATGTGTATTCATTTCTTGCTCAACGCAATTTCTCTCTTGCCACAAGGACGGTTCCGTTGTAAGTGTAGTAACACGCTGCCGCCTCTATGGCTCCAACATCTGACGCAGCGTCAGACGGCCACTTTGCGACGGAGGCGCACAGCTGCGAGCGCGCCGGCGCCAGTATGTCCGCCACGGCTATGACCTCACTCCTCTGCAATGCGCAGGTCGGCAAGACGCGCTGCGGCGGCGACTCCGGTACGCCAGCTGCGCGCCGTGTGACGTCACTCTTCCTCGCGCATGTGCAGCGCGGCTCTTGGACTGCCACGCGAAACTGCTACAGCTCGGCCAGTGCAGCTAACGCTGCAAAAGTGAAGCAGTGTGTTTTTACTCACAGGCCCGTATATTCTCGGTCTTGAAACGAGTGTTCATCCGGTGAATGCTTCAGCCGTCGCTTCGTTCACCCAAGTTAGCTGAATGCGCTTCGCGAAAGCATTTTTAACGAGTCAAAACAAACAGAACGAAACTAGTGTGTCGGCCGGCAGTGGCTTCAAATATTTTACAGCGAAACGAAACATTGCTAGACGCATCCTAATGCATCGCGAGTCGTTACCTGCCATTGCGTCACCTCTGCCGCCGTGTATTTTGAAATAAAAATATTTTGTCAATAGGCTGCTGCAAACTACCAGTCACCTCGAATGAAAACGACTGCGAAAGATTGGTGAAGCGGTACCTGGCAAGGCAAGACCACTTGCAAGTTGATTTATTGAAGCGTAGCATTATAAAAACAAGGAGTATTGGGTTATTTCAATAATATGTTGATATGGAGTTTACATGAAAGTGCAATAGCGCGAGTGGCGGCCCCCATAGTGTCCGCCATGCGATCCTAACGCAGAGGCCAGTAGATCTATTCTCGGTGTTTGAAGCTGCAGCTCGCCGCAGTCGATTTTTTGCCCTCTGCGGCGACCGCTGGAACTTGAGAGTTTCTGGGCCCTATACGTATTGTGTACTGTGTAACAGTTGCCTAGTAGCAACCATGTAACCCACTCGGTGTACCGCACGTGAGCGGCAGTGAAGAAGCTGGGCAAGCGTTCCGACGGCGAGGAGTCGCGCCTGCATTCGGCTACCTTTGCCTGTTGGCTCGACGGCGACGCGCAACCCGCGCTTCCTCGTACTGGCAGTCTCCCCTTTGAAACATGCGACACGCTTCCGGCTAATGGCGGATCCAAAGAGCAGCTGAACACGCTGGTAGCGCGATGTATTACGTCACAACACAACGGGCAAACACAACTGGTAGGCTGGAAGTAATTGAGAACGACTATGAAGTATTATTGAATACGGTTATATCAATCGCAGTGCATGTATTAGAGCAGACAGGCACACGTGGCTGCCACTGAGCAAGGTCATGCAATGAAGAAGCGAAACCTATGGTCTTGCGAAAAGCGCCGTAGAAGGTACGCTTTTTACCATCCTCTGTTTGAAAACGCCGCCAACCCGGCGTTCCATAGTACGTTGCGAGATGGCGATACGTGTCTGTATAAATGGGGGTGCTTAGAAATATATTGTCAATAAAGTTTATTCCTCCTCCTCCTTAGAAGTCGGTGCATACTCTCCTGGCAGCAGGGTGTTTACACCCTTTTTCTGGGTGAGCGTCCGCCGGGCCGAAGTCGTTGACGCGGTTGCCGGCTTTTAAGGATATGTGTAAACATGATAATAGATACGCTGGCGAAACTGCAGAAATAAAACGAACATTATGTTCACAGTGTCTACAATAGCGCGCGTCTGCGTGCTCTGAAACGACGTGGTGGTTCTGTCGGAGTTTTTCCCATAATTACTCCTTGACCCTGGCATTACACATCTTCCCTGTAAAATTTGCGCAAAAGGACAATTAACAAATACGTGAATGATATCTGGGACTCGGCATAGAGTAAATAGGCTGTGAAGTATAATGCAGGCAGGCAATGATTACATTTCGCAGCTTGAATTTCTCTTCTTTATGGCCTTCTTCAGTTCCTTCTTTTGGAGTTGCTGTTTCTTAACTGCTCTGTTTATCTCTATATAGTAATAAGGAAGCAACATGCATGCTTTTTACTTGCCTAGAATGGTATAAGTTTGGTTACTTTGGTGCATGAATTCAGTGTGGACGTGTTGCCTGAGAAGACAACATATCTATACACGTATTGTGTATATCACGTGTAAAACGTGCATGTACGAGTTTGATGAAGCACTCATAAGCAAGAACTAAGATTTGACACACTGTGCTTCTCACAAGTTTATTTCGTGTATAGTTCGACCTTATATTAAAATTGGAATCATGACGGGACAGAAGGCACTTGAGATCGCAACTTAATGCACCTCTAAACATAGAGGTGCATTAAGGCACCTCTATGTAGCGTCGGTGGCAAGCTCTGTAGTCCAACTAATTCCTATCAATATATGCGTACGTGGACAGTGCTGTTCAGGGGTTCCTACTGCGGCAACGAATGAACTCCTGCTCCATGAAATGGCAAATGAAAGTGCTGGAGAATGAAATACAAAACTGATAATAAAGGAAGCATGTATATTCATGCGAAAGCAATTACGTGGACATTCGAGACGCACTACTCCTCACAAGACAAATAGCATAGGTACAGCGCACTTGCTCTTAGCTCTCCGGGACAGCCACTCTACGACGCTGGCTGAGATGTACAACAGAAATCTTCTGAGCTCCGTGTTTGTCTAAATAGACATAAGCAAGGAGCTCATCATATGAAGCTGGAATACGAAAGCAGACATTCAAAGAAATAAAGAATAAAACACGTACAATGCAATATACTAATCGGATCGCTCGCAGGAAGAATATAAAGGTGCGCAGACGATGTATGCACTCATGCACCGGTATCCTTCGGCCCATCATTCGAAACACGGCAGCGAGAATGCTCGGCTGAGGAAACATGCACTATATTGCCTTAGAAGAAGGCTTTCTTCCGGTGGAAAAAAACAGTAGAAGGAGTGAAAATGGCATGGTCCAGGAGCAGTCACCTAGTGGTCGGTCAGCGTTACTATAGGTGTGTATAATGCACAAGCATGGAGGGGCTTCAACCAAGCGTTCAAGAGTGACAGAAAAAAGAATGCATTTGCGGAAAACACTTTAAAAGTAAGAACTAGTCACGCTTTCATTTGCGTGTACTTATCACACCTATTTCCTCATAAAACATTCATCTAGGATGAAATATAGTCTGGCTTGGTTTGTATGTCCGGGGAACGGCTGGGTTAGGCGAAGCAGTGCTTTCTTGTGGCTGGAGCTATTAAGGAGTTCACACGAATATGGGTCCTCTTTCGGAGTCGGGCCACGATGGGTATGCATGGCGCCCATTACGTCCCAAACCCGCCACCTCTGTCCGTCTGTGCACAATCTCGCCAACCTTGATTGGATCGGCTGGGCAGTGGCGAAATGAAGCAAGGCGACTTGATTGGTGATAGCTATTGTGAATAAAGTGATGGGCGTTCTTTTTGTGGAAACTTCGCGCGTATGTGTACCACTACATGGGAAGGGATGGGGGTGTTTTTGTCTTGTGTTGTTTTGTAGCCCAGGGAATTTACCAGTGCTTCAAACCTCCTCTATGCAGCTAGCTGTGTATAAAAGCTGGTGCCCAAGAAATTGCACAGGGAACGGGCCAGGGGAGAAATGTCTGTTTGCAAGCATAAAACAAGCAGATTACATTCTAGCAACCTGCATTTTATTCGAAATAAGGAAAGAGAAGAAAACGCACCGCTGAACGCTAACATTTTTTTTTGTATGTGGGGTGCATGAACCGAAACCTATTGCATTTCTTTGGGCCATGTCGTTTCCGTCGTTATTTGAAAGTTCAGTTCGAGAACGTTGGTATTTCTATCTCTCATTGAACGCAAAGATAGCTTCCCGCAACTCTATGGTGATTTATTATTGTTAAGCTCATTCATTAGTGCATTAGCGAAGTAATGTACACATTTATTCTGGTTCTTGAGTGATGACAGTATGGTGTGGCAAAATATATGAATATTTTCCTCTTGCCTCCATGCCTGATCCAAGCATTAGTAGTCGTAACAAGAATCTCTAAAGCAAGATAAATTCTAAAATCCGCCGTGTAAGTGACGGTGACGGTTTAGAAGAAATCACCGCAGCTGTGCACATACATTTTACTTTTGCAAGTGATTTCCTCTGCAACGTGCAGGAATACAATTTTTTTTTCTTTAAACACTTTGACCATAAACTCGTGTGCAATGCCCATCCCCAGCCCTAATATCACTGATGGTGGAGATAGCGCAAGCTCTATGGGTATCCTTTCTTCTGATCGATATGAAGCCTGCTTTTCCTGAAAATCGTTAGGCTCGTTTTGAAAAACCCTGCTAACAAAGCCGATGGCGTATGCACCAACACAAATTTTACATGGTGTAGTTAAAAACAGAGCTCTTGCGTGAACCATTCTCGAATATAGTTATGCTGTTTTTTTAAGTATGAAGAGTCGTTAGTTTTCGCTGCTTGTGCATTCGAATTCGTTTAGCTGTTCTTGAATGAGAACGCCTGTGCGGAGTGTCAAGACAATGCCAGCACATCAGTTTCAGTGGAAGCTCAAGATGGCAAGTACATAGACGCAATGATAGGTGTCGAGCAGCGAAAGCAGCACGTGAGCCCTAGCGGCTGGCGCTTTGCGAAGCGCAATGCCAATATATGTCCACGAAAAATATGCACAGTGAAGCAACGTGTGCGCAAAGCATCCCACCAAACGATGCCTTGCGAAATAACGCCAACCTTAACAAACAGCACGCTACGGCTGAATCGGTCCGGTGAGAATCGATGTCGCGAGAGAGTGTCCAATGACGCCTTTGTTCAACTGAAACGCGCTGTCGCCGAGGGACCTTGCTACTCGCATTGCGTCATCGCGTGCACTAGCCCGAGCGTAAATCTATAAAGCGGCGCCAAAAATATACCGCACGTCTGGCCAACTCACGGGAATCCCTTAGATGTGCCTTTGAGGGAGCTCAGTGTAACGCATGCAGCAACTAAGCTAGATCACAGCGCTCTGAACCGCTACCTTGGCTTTAGTTCTGTATCTTTGTGGTTGTTTTCTCACTGCAGCTTAGAGGTATGGTAAAATAATAGCATATAATATGAGTTATTCCCTCCTGGCTAGACATACCTGCCGCGGTAGTCTAGTGGTTATAGTGCTCGACTGATGATCCGAAGGTCGCGGGATAGAATCCCGGCCGCGGCGGCCGCGTTTTCGAAAGAAGCGAAAATACTTGAGGCCCGTGTACTTCGATTTACGTGCACGTTAAAGAACCCCAGGTGGTTGACATTTCGGAGTGCTCCACTACGGCTGCTTTCGTAGTAGTACCGTGGTTTGTTACTGTTAAAACCCAACAATTATTATTATTATATACCTAGCTTGGAATTGAATAGTTGCACGAGATTCACTAAGTGTCAATACTGGCTTTCGTAATACAGTTGAAATAAAACGAGGGACAAAATATAATAGATTAAGGCGAATGCTTGCGGGACAATTGCATATTAGATACTCGACACGTGGAGATACCTTAGTAAAAGTACGTGCTAAAGAGCCAGCTTTTGCGCATCGTCAGTAAACGAATGCTCTCGCATCGACACCGCTAAAACACTGCGCGCGGGACTCGTAGGCTATGCTGTACCGCCACATGCAATGGCGGAGTGACTCGAAAGGGAACTCGAAATGGCGCCGTAATCAACCATATTCAACCTATGCATGTCAGTGGTCCGGAGGACAATATAGATCATTCCAAAAGTGAGAGAAGGACTGTGTCTCACGTTTGGTGTAATGATCGCCTACAGTAACACAAAACAACTTGAACAACGCCCACCGCTGTCTACCACACATCTTCCATAACAGTGTAAGGGCGACTTGCAATAGGGAACAAATCCGCCTACCCATAGGTACGTAGGTGCAATCACAATGTTAGTCGCTTCACATTTCTTTACTGACAATGGCTTCGGCACAAGGACGGTTGAGACGTTGCATCGTATTAGCAGTGCATCAGCATAGTAAAAACGCTAGCAACAGGCATAAAAGAAGCTCTACAAAGAGTATTAACGAGAGGTAGCTGAACCAGCAGTCGAGCAAGCAGTCTCATTAGTGTCTCACATTTAGCAGCGTAGAAGGCAGTGATTTTCTTACAGTACCTTGTGTTCTTTGTTCCGACAGGACACGCTTAATTTTTTTAGCTGCGGAACTGGCTGCATACATTGACGCGATTGAGGCTAAAGAAACTACGATTGAATGCAAGGCAGATGAACCCTATGCTTATAAAACACTATTAAACAATCAAAAAGTAAGTTGAAGTGTGATTCTTGGGGTCGCACATACACATGTACAAGTTTGGAAGTGGTGGCACCATAAAAACTTGCACTGAAACATTGACTGAATAAGCCGGGGCTGATGCCCGCCGGGGACTTCATAAACGGAGTTGTTTTCATCATCATCGTCATCACACCCATGAAAAGGGCAGTTGCCTCAGTTCATTGCTTTGGTAGCATTCGCACTTATGTCGTGTCGTTTGCTTTCAGCCACTGATACCAAAGCTGCGAAGAAAAGCTTTATCCATGGCGCTATTCCGAAGCTTGTCGGCGTCGCTACATCAAACCGCTTCCACAAGTTCTTAGCGCCATTTTCTTGGCGGCTATGTTCTTCAATATCCTTTTTTTCGCAGTAAATTACACTCCGGAATTGGGCCTTTGGATTCGCTGCTGGTGTTCGGGCATATCATGATTATTCTTGAAGGACATCAACTTCCACGTCTCTAATTCAAAGCGTGAAAGGGAAAACCCACACGCGAACTAAGCAATATAACCACGCACCGAAACTCAAGCTATTCGCACTCTGTGTCGTAAATAACGCAGGGAAGCAGATTCGATTACTACATGAGAAGAATAAGTGCTGGTTTGACCATCTTCACAGAGACAAAATAAGAATAAAAGCAGAGATAATTATTATGAAGTTCTTGCTATTTCTCAAGTGGAAAATGACTTATGAAAATGGCTGTGTCCCAAGCTAACGATTCGGAGGCGCTTTCGCTGCTGTTACTGCTTTTCGCAAGCGTATTGCGTCAAACTTGCGTATACGTACTATTCCACTCTCGGCGAAAATGACCGTAACGGAAATGATTATACCAAAAGCCACTCTTTCAGTGTAAATTATTGTAGAGAGCAGTTACTGAGAAGGACCACAGATAACATGTTGTGTGTGTTGGTGGAAGAACGTTCACGCATTGGATCCCACACGTGACTGATATGATATTGCACGCTAACTGATTATTTACGACCAATATTAGCAAAAGGAAGACAGATTTCTCAATGTATGTATGTATGTATGTTTGTATGTATGTATGTATGTATGTATGTATGTATGTATGTATGTATGTATGTATGTATGTATGTATGTATGTATGTATGTATGTATGTCTAACGGGAGGAGCAAACAACACTGCAAGCAACACAAAACTAGTACTGTGGCAGCTTTTTTTTCAAAGTTGCTTTTTTACAAGCTTAATACAAAAATACTTGCTTGAGAACTGGAGACACTATGGAGGAGCTCGTGTGAGTACACAAAAAGATATAGAGAAGAGCTGGGGGAAGTACCGAGACTAACACCTCTTTAGTTTACGCACATTTTTTCACATACATTTGTTTCCCTAGATGGCTATAAAGAAGACCTTATCAACTCATCCTACAAAAGAAAATTGCCACAACATCTCGTATGCGCCGCGACTGCTTAGACCAAACCAGGCTGATTGTTGCTGATTGCGAGCATGCGGGGAAACGGGTGCAAACGAGCAGTACGAACTCGCAGCACCTTTTTTTTTGGTTCACTTTATCCTAAAAATAGAAGGAACAGCGTAGATCTGAAGAAGCTTCATAAGCTATATATCTCCATGAATAGACGAAAACATCCTTGAACAGGCGATGTCACTGGAGGCAAGGTTTCGACAAGTGAACTTGTCTTTGGAAGGAATCTCCACTTTCCACTTGACAAAGTAAGTAATGCGACGATAAGCCCACTTACCGAAAACGTGGCACCAGCGATATACCTTGTTGGATGATTTCCTTTTTCATGTCTTCAAGCATCAATCTTCCCCTGAACTTCAGTCCTGCTTGGATATCTCAGCGGAAGAACACGCAATCACGCTCTGCTTAAAGAATCGGTGACAACCTCCCAAGTTGCGCAAGTTGGTATGTGGAGCTTATAGGGACGGCAGCTGTTGTCTGAGCTGTCGACCTAGATATTGAAAAGTTAAATCATCTCGCTTTCGTCGCGCTCGCGCTATTAACGAACCACTAGCGATATTAGGAGCCATCAAGAGCAAATGAAGAACATATGCAGGGGTCTAAACCTGTCTGGAAAAAAATTAGGTACAAGCAGGCGGTAGATGATTACGTTATCTCTTTTGCGGCAAAGAAAACGCAAACAGTAGCGTGACTGAGCAGCAATACACGCGCCTCTATAAAGCCGGCAAAGGGTTAGAAGAAAAAAGAAGATATACTACACTAATATTTTCAGTGCTGCTAAGGCATACTGTAGATGCGATGAACGCGGTCTTCAATGCTGTCTAGACCTTGTATTGTTTGCAACACTTCTAATGTTTGGGATATCAGTTCTGACAGCTCTTAATAGCGCAGCACTATAGGGGCGAGCTTTTGAATGCCTTGGTGTTTTTTCGGTGCCTGCTGTTCTTTGCCTTCCCTTTGTGCATATGCCGAATGGAAAAGACGATACGTGTCGTGGATTCGCTCCCACGGCATAAATTTACTTTTGTGTTGATTAACGCTGCTGTTCGATCTCGCAGGATACCCAGCGCACTCCAAAAAAAACTACAAATGTTGGCAATCAACTGATTCCACGCCGATAATAATCGATTGCTGTCAGGTGAGCTCTTGCAATCTCGCATTATTGACATGCGCATGCGCATTTTTGCAATACTCGCAACAACGCGCATGTCACCTTGTTGCAATCTCGTTAGGCTGACTCTTATGTGGAGTTACTTTTCGGTTCTCAGAACTCTACATGAAACAAAGTAGGGTGTTGTGGACGCAGGACCTTTTGCAGGCGCTAGAAGGCTTTCACGTTTATTGTATTTCCCAAAGGAATGTGTGCACGAAATTGCAGACGCTGCACAACCATAGAGTTTCATTCAATAACCTGGCGTTTCAAAGCACTCAAGCAGTGCATTTGTTTGTTTCAAGAGGCCGAAGAACGCTAGATATCTTGGTTTGATGCGACATTGCAGCTTAACAGGTTGTATTGACAGTTTTACCAAAGTGTTGCGCACTCGCCGCTGGCGTAGATGTAGCGTTCTATGCCAGTGCAGGAATTGCATAGAGTTGAGGTTTTTTTTTATAGGCGCGTCTTCTGCCAAAACACGTTCAAATCGACTGAAAAACGACGGCGAAGCTAAGTACACGCACCGTAACGCTCCTCTGACTCGACTTCACAACAAAACGAGAGATGCGTAGGGGGCAGACCACTTGGACAGACGCAACTGGCATCGCAGAAAGTGATTACGTTATGTGTTCTGGCTCAATGGAGTACTATTACTTGCATAAATAGATAATACATACATTCGAGGAAAAAACAAGCGTGTTTTTGTTTTAGGTGTTGTAAAAATATATTTCATTAGATCGTGATGCCAGATCTGGAACACAAATGCAGAGCAATGCATAGCCTTGTGGTGAATTTGTCCAGCTTTCACTTCTATCTCACGGGGACGCAAACTTTTTGCAATAAGGTTTACTCACAAAAGAATCAAGCAAGATTTAATCAGTAGAACATCATGTCACTTTGTTGTACACTCGGAAAAGAGGCGTCGCTAATCTCAAGAACCTAATCCAACCGAAGCAGATCCGAAAGCGTGTACTTCCCGTCATTCCCATGGTGGTTGAAGCGCCGCTCAAGGAGCCCGCATAGAGAATAGCGCCAGATTCTCCTCTTGGTATAATATTGTAAAACTGTATGCTTCGCAACAAACAGCAATCCAATTTTAGTATATGTACTTTGGAAGCGTTTGTGATATAACTAGCACAGATAAAGCCACCGCTTCTTATGCCCAAAATTCTTGTCAGGAAGATGATCACGGAACACTTATAGTAGGAACAGGTATCCATTTCCCCATTCTGTGTATTTTTAAGCGCGTAAAGCTACAACAAATAGAAAATATAGCTAAGTTCCATGCGGAGTCTACGTATATTTTCTTCCTTTCAGTTATATTGGTGCTGTTATAGTATTATCAAACTTTTTTCAACCTGTACATTCGTGCTATTGCGTGTGTATCACTACACTTACTGATCCCCTATTTTTATCAGTAAGAAAGAAAAAGGGGCACAGGGCGTTAGAGGTGCCTTAGCATAAGTATACATGTCGCGACGCTGCTACCAATCCATAACATGCAAATAAAAAGTCTGATGATAAAAATTTTAGAAAAAACATACCGCTGGACCAGCAAACAAATACTTTCACAGTTAATATGCAGTAAAATATTATTGCGCTGATATTGACGAACCTAACGCCACACCACAGCTGTGCCACGGAGCACATTATGCAATTAAAGTACGTGCGAAAAAAAAATTCCTACAGGACTACCTCGACTAGTGCGTCGATAATTCGTCGAGGGCTGCAAAAACAAATTATGCAGCAGCGTTTCAGCACTTCTACGCGTGCACCAGGAAGATGAGAGAAAAACAAGAAATCCGTTCGTTGTTTACCAATTTCCAACGAAGTTAAATGTACGGGGCTAATATCGACCCGGATACTGTGGATAAACCAGCTTATAACTATGCCTCCGTGTTCACAAAATTTCGGTCGGACATTTTTAGCTAACAGTACTGATCTTCCAATTTTCTGAAATCATTTGTCTTTCGGGCAAGCTAGGAGTAAGATACGTCAAATCCGCAGCACAAAATTGACAACGCCAGTATACAAACTAGCATTGTGATGCTGCCAATGAAATTGGAGGTGCCATGGCTATGCAGGTGCATTTTGTTGTCTTATTTTCGTGTGTTCGTATTCTTCGCTTGATAATGAAACGCACTGACTTGCCTATGGTATATAACCATCAAATCACTTGCTTTCACAGACCACACACCAGTCACGTCCGTCGTTCTCATTATAACAACACATTATTTTTTGCCTTTTAAATGACTCATCACAAACAAGCTGCCAGAAAAAAATTCGGCAGATCCCACGGCTTGCGGGAATATGTTTCGTGCGGAGCAGGCAGCTAGTAGTTCTGTGCTGCATTTTCTGGCTTTGAGCCAAGCGCTGGGAGGTGGATCGCGCGTTTTTGTAAGTGTAGAAGTAGTGTGCACATCGTGGGCTTCCCAGACACGTCCACAGCACTGAAGAGGTCAGTTATGGTCTCACGTACCGTGGCACTCACTTTAGAGCACAGACGTCTGTAAGATTAAAACGAAGTGCACTTTACGGTGCGATGATGTTAATATCATCGTACATTTTGTTAGCGTATTCCTCCGAGATCGAAGAACCCTTGAATATAGCTTACTGAATCATAGGAATACAAATGTACTGTTTATGAGACTGCTATAGTAGCGGAGCCAACAAGCAACAAAAACAACCTGGCATAAGCCTGTAGCGTAGGAGTACAT